>NW_006239179.1:300212-369487 GCF_000226075.1 Solanum tuberosum | reverse complement strand
ACAGAATGACATTAAAGGGACCTACCTGGATGGATCCTTAGCTTAATTCAAAAAATTTACCGGAGCTTTTAACTTGTTTCTTCGTATTCATAGTTGTTGGCCGGAGCTTTAATTCTCTTGCCGTTATCCTCCTCAAACTCGCATGGAGTCGTTGTTGCCGGCCGGAAAAAAGAGAAGGCGGAGGCAGCGGCTGCTGTTCGTTTGGAACTGCGTCGTTATCTTCTCCTGGGTGTGGCCGGCGTTTGCTGATGTTGCTCGCTGGAGCTGGCTGCTGTCGGTGCTCACCATCGCTACTTGCTGCGTGGAGCTGATGTTGCTGTCGTTTTTTGCCGGAGAGAGAGGCAACTGGTGGCACCTTCTCTGTGTTGCTGCTGTTGCCAGACAGAGACCGCCTGGTCGCCTGGTTGCTCACCGTTTGGAGTTGCTGCCAGCGATGGAGGTTCACTGGTGGTCTTCGCGCGCCTGCCAGAGCTCTCCATTGTTGTTCGTTGCTCGTTCTCCAGGCTGCACTAGCCAGAAAGAAGGACGGAGAGGAGGGCAAAAGGGGTCTGGGCGGCGGATTTGGAGAGGAGATGAGGAGAATGAAAAAAATTAAGGGTTTGGGGTCTTTTGTATAAAATAAGAAAGCAAGGGTCTTAAATCAGGACCATTGATCAAATTCGGATGAGCGGATGAGATTGACTCTTGGAGTTTGATGAATCATGATGGACGGATGAGATTAAATGAGAGTAATTAAAATCTGAAATTGGAGTTTGCAACGGACTTAGTGACGGATTCTAACATCCGTTGCTTTCAAATAAATATATATATTTAGAAAAAATTATATTGACGGATATTTTCGTCACTATATAATATAATTTTTATAAAAATATATTTAATAGTTTAGCAACCTTTTTTTGGTCACTAATTCCGTCGCCCAATATTAATTAAATTTGTCACCACTACTTTGTTACTAAATCCGTAGGGAAAATTAGGCGCCAAATTTTCGCGCTAATATTTAGCGACGGATTAAATATTCCGTTGCAAATCTGTTGCTATATTATAAATCAAAAAATAATTTGTTAATTTTGTAACAAAATGGTTATTCCGTCGCAAATCCGTCGTTATATAGTGACGGAATATTGTTCATCGCTAATATCCGTCGCTAAACGCTGTTTTTTTAGTAGTGTAATAAATGATAGTTCCTTTTGGTTGTGAATGTCTTGTTAAGGTTCTTATGTTGTTTTTCATGTTAGCCTTAGTTGGGTTTTGTTGATGGTTTAATAACCAAATTTCCTTGAGACAAGCAGCACAAGAGAATTTCTTTGCTTGAAGAATTTTCTGATTCTTCAAATTATGCCCATGTGAATTCTCAATAATTTTGCGCATCATATTATAACCGGGATGGCCCAACCGGTCATGCCAAATGATAAAATCATTAGGATTAGTAAACTCTTTGTTAACTATGGCATGTGATTCAACCATACTAATACTTGTATGGTACAATCCCGAAGAAAATGCGGGTAATTTTTCATGCACATATTTTTGCCCCAATTTTACTGTAGTAATATAAAGGTATTCAACCTTTCCTTCATTGGCAGTCTCAACATGATAGCCATTTTGGCGAATAACCTTGAAACTTAATAAGTTTCTTTGAGACTTACTACAGTACAACATATTTTTAATATTTAATATCGTTCCCCCAGGTAGTAGTAGGGCCGCTCTTCCAGAGCCCTCAATTAATTTTGCACTACCAGATATTATATTAACATAAGACTTTTTCATAATCAAATTAGATAAATATTTCCTTTCTCTTAAAATAGTGTGAGTTGTAGCACTATCAAGAAGACACATATCTCCATTACTCATTTTGAACCAATTGAAGATTAAGGAATTTTATTATCAGAAGCTTAACTTGGAAAAATCGAAATGATATTAGAGTTTCGTGCTGATAACGTGTTATGAAACTTAAGAACAAAAGAACAATATAATAAGGAAGACAAGAAGAATATCACACAAGAGAAACAATAGAACATCAACGAAGATTGAACCCTCCAATGCAAGAGGTGGTAAAAAAGGAGATCATCAAGTGGCTAGATGTGGGAGTGATCTACCCTATTCCAGATAGTAAGTGGGTAAGTCCAGTGCAATGTGTACCAAAAAAAGGGGGAATAACCGTAGTCCCAAATACAAAAGGAGAACTTGTACCAACAAGACCAGTGACTGGGTGGAGAGTATGCATGGATTACCGTAAGCTTAACTCATGGATCGAGAAAGACCATTTTCCAATGCCTTTTATGGATCAGATGCTTGACCGATTATCAGAAAAGGGGTGGTATTGCTTTTTGGATGGGTACTCCAGCTACAATCAAATCTCTATTGCGCCGGAAGATCAAGAGAAGACCACTTTTACTTGCCCTTATAGAACATTCACATTCAAAAGGATGCTATTTGGGCTATGTAATGCCCCAACAACATTTCAACGTTGCATGCTATCTATTTTTGCAGATATGGTCGAAGACTCTATGGAGGTATTCATGGACGACTTCTCAGTCGTACGGGATACATTTGAAGAGTGCTTGACTCAGTTAGGAAAAGTATTCCAAAGATGCGTTGAAACAAATTTGGTTCTGAATTGGGAGAAATGTCACTTTATGGTAAAAGAAGGTATTGTTCTTGGGCATAAGGTGTCACAAAAGGGACTGGAAGTTGACAACGCAAAAATTGAGGTCATTGAGAAATTACCCCCACCAATTTCACTAAAGGGTGTTCGTAGCTTCTTGGGGCATGCGGGATTTTTACAGAAGATTCATTAAAGACTTCTCAAAGATTGCACTCCCATTATGCAAACTCTTAGAGAAGGAAGCGAAATTCTACTTTAATGATGCTTGTGTGGCTGCATTTCAGTGTTTGAAAGAGAAACTAATATCCACCCCGATTATCATTAGCCCTAATTGGTCCGAATCTTTTGAGTTAATGTGTGATGCTAGCAGTATGGCACTGGGGGTTGTGTTGGGGAAAAAGCGCAACAAACTATTTCACCCAATCTACTATGCAAGCAAGACTCTAAATAGTGCCTAGCAGAATTATATGGTCACCGAACAAGAGTTGCTTGCAGTAGTCTATGCATTTGAAAAATTCAGGGCATACTATCTAGGCACCAAAGTAATCGTACACACTGATCATGCTGCACTCCGGTACTTGATGGCAAAGAAAGATGCAAAACCACGATTGATTAGGTGGGTACTACTATTACAAGAATTTGATTTCGAGGTAAAAGATCGAAAAAGATGCAAAAATCAAGTGGCTAATTATTTATCAAGGTTGGAAGCAAGGGAAAATGTTGAGCATGAGGTTGACATAGACGATTCTTTTCCCGATGAACGGGTGTTTGCAATATCCCTCAAACATACGCCATGGTATGCAGATTTTGCAATTTATATTGTGTGTGGGCTGATGCCGGATGAGTTTAATTTTTACCAACAGAAAAGATTCATGTTCGATGTTAATAAGTACTTTTGGGACGAACCATACTTGTTCCGAGAGTGTGCTGACCATGTTATCAGAAGGTGTATTCTAGAAGAAGAAGCAGTAGAAATTCTCCATGCTTGCCATACATCTCCAGTGGGAGGTCACCATGGTGGTATTCGCACCGCCGCTAATGTTCTCCAGAGTGGATACTACTGGCCGTCACTCTACAAGGATGCACATGAGTTTGCAAGGAAATGATCTAAATGTCAGCAGCAAGGTGGAGTGTCTAGAAGACAGGAATTACCTCTCACTTCTATTTTAGAGGTCGAGCTATTCGATGTATGGGGGATCAATTTTCATGGGCCCATTTGTGAGCTCATTTGGAAATAAATATATCTTAGTGGCTGTAGATTATGTTTCCAAATGGGTGGAAGCCATCGCACTTCCAAACAACGAAGGAAAAAGTGTTGTCCAATTACTGAAATGCTACATCTTTGCAAGATTTGGCACTCTGAGAGCAATCATTAGCGATGGGGGATCCCACTTTTGCAATAAGTGGTTCTCAATGGCACTGAGCAAATATGGGGTGGAACACAAAGTAGCAACCCCATATCATCCCTAAACAAGTGGCCAAGTTGAAGTGTCGAATTGGGAAATCAAAAGTATATTGGTAAAGACGGTCAATATCGACATAACTGACTGGTCTAGGAAACTCGATGTTGCACTCTGGGCATATCAGACTACTTACAAAACACCTATTAGGATGTCTCCATATCAGTTGGTTTATGGTAAGGCTTGTCATTTGCCCGCCGAGTTAGAACACAAAGCATTGTGGGCATTGAAAGTTTTAAATTTGGACTGGTCAAAAACTTCAAGGGAGAGAGTAGAGCAGCTGAATGAACTGGATGAATTGAGACTCAGATCATATGAAAGTTCAGCCATTTATAAAGAAAAGATGAAGAAATGGCATGATACTCGGATACTCAAGCGAGACTTCAAGGTAGGAGATTGGGTTTTGCTATACAACTCGCGACTTAGATTCTTCCCCAGTAAACTCAAATCTAAATGGTCTGGATCGTTTAGAGTAACGAGATTGTTCGTTAATGTTGCCATAGAGGTTGAATATCAGGAAGGACCTCCATTTATAGTGAACGGTCAACGTCTGAAATTGTATTTGGGGATTGTCAAGAAATCTCGTTGGTGGAAGTGGTATATTTGGAAGATGCCTGAAGGCTGCATCGTGCCACGATGTTAACCAAGGCTCTGTTTGGGAGGCAACCCAAAAATCCCTTTAATTACTTTATCTTTATTAGTATAAATTATTTATTTCTTGGTAAAATAATGGTGTGTTGTTTTTACAGGTTAAAGTGTGAGAAGTGTTTGAAAAAGTGAACGATGGCAAGCAATAGATACAGTCAGCGAGTAACCGAAAGAGTTTGGCGAATCTAACCTATCCCGCTGTTTGACTCAAGACATCGTCAACATTGGAGTCTGTAAAACTCGGCGAGCTTTGGAAATTATTGGCGAATCGCCCACCATGTCGGCGATCATGAAAAAAAAACCCACTGTTTGGACCTTCACGATGACTGAAGGTTCTATAAAACTCGATGAATCGAGTTCTCACTCAGCGAGTCGCCAAGAAGTTCGGCGATCAGAACTAATGTTGCCGAGTGAGTGAATAACTGGTGGATTTTTGTAAGCCACAGGTTTAAAAGTCCTATTTCATTCATTTTCTCTCACCTCTTCATTCTAGCAAAGTCACACCCGCACTCTAGCCTTTCATTTATTGCACTCTTAGAGTATTTTAGCTATTGAATTGTGGTTGGAGTTGGATTGCATTGCTGCCTAGCACTCCATTAGTATCTATTCGGCATAAAAGGTTGGTAACTCAATTTGAGGGAAAATACTTTTTATTTGTGGTGGGGTGAGGCCCACCTGTGTGTGCTATTTACATTTTGCTCGTGTTGGTGTTTATATCTGGGCTGTTCTGTTTAAAATTATTTGTACACTGCCTTTTTGTGGATGTTTAAGCTCATGGCTCTCTTTTGTTTTAATTGCAAATGATTTTGACCCTTCCGAAAAAATTGCCACCCCTCGTGAGTAGAATGTGGTTGTTCTTTTGCAAAAAAATGAGTCTCAGTTTCGATCAATACCGCTGACTTGAATAGTGCTCTCAATTGAATGAACATGAATGTACGGCTATGATGAGGCCAAATGAAGTTGCATAGACAATTTATCGAAGTTGATTCTCTTGTAATGACCGTTGCATACTAGTGAAAGTGTGTAGTATTGTTTGACTTAAGTGTCGATGCCTTTTGTGATCAGCTTGCTTGAAACTTTCATGAATAAACCTAGAATTTGACCTGTTAGTCTGATTGATTTGGAAAGGTGTCCTCTTGAAATGATATTAGGCAACTTTAAAGAGTGTGAGCCAAATTTGACATATACCTATTTTGTGGCCTACTCGTGAGCGTGTGAAACTCTTTTGAACACCCTTTGAGCCTTACCTTTCCTTGGAAGAACCTTGATGAACCCTAGACCTTACTTGACCCATTACCTATAATCCTCTTGATTTGTGGTTTTAGGGAATAGCCAACTTAGGCCAAAAGCTTAAGTCGGGGGTGTGGTGAAAAGGGAAAGGAAAAGTCAAGAAGTGCAAGAAAAGACCACCTTAACCCATGGTGTTGCATTAAAATGGAACCCCTTCAAAAAAGAAAAAAAATGTGGAATAAAGTACGAAGGAAATCGGGTTTCCAAGAAATCCATGAAGGTGAATAAAAAGGTGACTTAGAAGCACTACAAAAAGTATTGCTAAAGGAAAAGAAGGGAATGCCTTGAGAATACCGCAACTCATGAGGAAAAAAGTCACTGAGCCTAAATGACCATATCTTTGCACTCAGCCCCATTACAAGCCTTAGAAAGACCTTTTGATCTTGAGTGAGCCGAATCAAAAGTCGATTGGAAAATAAGGGCAAAACTATGGGTGAAAACATGCATTGTGTTCCTCTTTTTGAGTGTGAGCGTTGCATCTGATTCCGGATCTTGAAATGGTTAACCTCTGTGTGTGGATATGGACTCATTCTTTATGTGAGGGCATTTAGATACTTTTTGTAGAACTTGAACTTGCACAAGTAGCAAGTATTGCGAGCATGAGAATCTTTGGTAATGGTGTGTCACAGCTTGAAACTTTGAGTAAACAATTGATCCTTGGATAAGTAAATTGAGTCTTGTTGTACGCATTCATGATTGAGTCTTGTGTAGCACTGTTTGAGACACCCTTTTTGAACGACTGAACTACAAATAAAAGTTTAAGTTGGGGGAGTTGATGAGTCCACAATTTGGACTCATTTAGGGCTTTACTTTGATAGAAATAGTGTCCTCGAATGCTTATTTTGTCTAAATATCTGATGAAAACTCTTAAGTTTCAGGTATTTGAAGTTTTAGTGGAAGCATGGACACTTAGGCGCAAAAAGGAACAAAAAGGCTGAAAAGAACGAAGAAACTAAAGCCTGAGCATCGCTAAGCACCTTTGGCGATTCCCCGAAAGGACAAACTTTGCCCTTTGTTCCAGTATGCGAAGCCCTGAATGAAGAGGATCAAACAGGCAATGAAAGGAGCAGTCGACGCTTCGCCGAATAGTTTTGCGAAGCAATACTATACAGCCTAATGGTCCAGAAAGTGAAGATGCTGAAGGCAAGCACTAAACGGCGATGAGACAGAAGAAGGGTGAGTCGCCAAGTCATTCGGCGGACTCGACTAACCTCGCCGAACTATCTGCCAGCACTAATTTTTGATGGCTATCAATACTAAACTTTTTATTAAATTTTATAGAGTTCTGAACCATTATAATTTTCTTAGAATAAAATAGTACTTTTTAGATATTTTTCTCTCAAGTTTGGAGAGGGTTTTGTGGGAGACTTGAAGAAAGAAGGATTTCATCTTCCCCAAGTTGGAAGTGGGTTTTCTCCATTCTTTTTCCTTTCCTCAAATCAAGGTTTAATTTCTTACACCCATTTGATTTTAGTATCATTTATGGTGTATTTTGTTATTTCTTGATGTGTGGCTAAAAAATCCCATTCTTGGGGTGTGATTTAGCAAATATGTGTTGATATTGTTGTTGGGTCTTGCTTGCTGATAGAGTAGATGTAATTTAATGGTGATTTCACCTAGTGGTTGTGGTTTAATTTAATGGGTTTGTAATTGCAAATATAAAACCACCCATGTGTTTTTGGCTTGCCCTAGAGGTAGGTCACGAAACCAAGACCACTAGACTGATGGCCTAAGGAGTGGGTCAACATGAGGTTCATCCCGAGAGGGTGAGACCTAGTCCCATATCCTAACACTCAGCTCGAGAGAGTGAGTGGGGTAATGCGTAGGCTGGTATTTATGCGGCAAAAGGGTGTCCGAGAGGAACCCATTTGAAACGGGGTAAGTTGCCCGAGAGGGAACTTATTTCCATCTAAAGCTTAGCCTAGTCACTATTATCTTGCAAATTTCCTATTGAAAGCTTGTACCCAACGATTTATCTCAACTTGTATTGCGGTCACACCCCAAGAACATTTCTCCATACTTGAGTTTCTTATTAATTTTTGTTGTTTTTACTAGTGACAAAACCCCCAATTGATATTTGTCACTTTTGTGTCACCCCCTTTAATTTACTATGTTTTTGTTCGTTAGTGTCTTTAGCTACAACTAGTTAGAGCTAAATTTTATTTTTCTATCAATTCTCAAAACCTCTCCCTAGGGACACGACCCCAACCTTTAGTTGGGTTACTATACTATAGATGATCGTAGACACTCGAACCGTAGGTTAGTGTCATTGGTCGCGATAAACATCAACTATGAAGTTTGATATACTCCCCGAAGTGTTATTAGGCCCTTTTTCAGTTTCTACCCCAGTTGGTGATTCGGTGGTGGCTAAGAGGGTGTATAGAAGCTGTCCTATTTCCTTGCCCCATAAGGTTACTTTGGTGGATTTGGTAGAATTGGACATGTTAGATTTTGATGTGATTTTGGGTATGGATTGGTCGCATGCATGTTATTCCTCTATCAATTGTAGGACTAGGGTTGTTAAGTTCCAATTTCCAAACGAACCTATCCTAGATTGGAAGGGGGGAAATTCAATCCCTAGGGGTCAATTTTTCTCTTGTCTTAAAGCTAGGAAAATGATCTCCAAAGGGTGTATTTACCATCTTGTTAGGGTGAGGGATGTTGAATCCTAAACCCCTTCTCTAGAGTCGGTTCCTGTAGTGAATGAGTTCCCGGAAGTTTTCCCCGAGGATTTGCCCAGTATTTCTCCCGAGAATGAAATAGATTTTGGTATTGATCTTTTACCAGATAAGCAACCTATCTCTATTCCTCATTATAGAATGGCTTCTGCCGAGTTGAAAGAGAAATTAAGGGATTTATTAGATAAGGGCTTCATTTGACCGAGTATCTCTCCATGGGGTGCTCCGATGTTGTTTGTTAGAAAGAAGGATGGCTCTTTTAGTATGTGCATCGACTATCGTCAATTGAACAAACTGACCATTAAGAATAGATATCCCCTTCAGAGAATTGATGATTTGTTTGACCAACTTCAAGGGGCTATTTACTTCTCAAAAATTGACCTTCGTTCGAGGTATCACCAATTTAGGGTGAGAGGGAATGATATACCCAAGACGGCTTTCTGAACTAGGTATGGGAATTATGAATTCCTTGTGATGTCATTTGGCCTAACTAATCCCCCGATGGCATTTATAGACTTAATTAATAGAGTGTTTAGGCAATACCTAGACATGTTTGTGATCGTGTTTATCGATGATATTTTGATTTATTCAAGGAGTGAGAATGAAAATGTGGACCATTTGAGAATTGTGTTGCAAGTTCTTAAAGACCACCAACTCTTTGCAAAGTTTAGCAAGTGTGAATTTTGTCTAGTATCCGTAGCTTTCCTTGGTTATATTGTGTCCATATAGGGTATTGAGGTAAATGCTAAGAAAACGGACGCGGTCATGAGTTAGCCTAGATCTCTAATTCCTTTCGACATTAGAAGATTTTTGGGTTTGGCCTATTACTATAGAAGGTTTGTTGAGGCGTTTTCCTCCATTGATTCTCCTTTGACGGCTTTGACTCAAAAGAAAACTAAGTTTGTGTGGTCGGAGGCTTGTGAGAAAAGTTTCCAAGAGTTGAATGATAGACATAAATCCACTTCGGTGTTGACCCTACCGGAGGGTACATATGGCTTTGTGGTGTATTATGGTGCCTCTAAAGTGGGGTTGGAATGTTTGCATATGCAAAATGGTAAGGTGATTTCCTATTCTTCAAGGCAACTTAAGGTCCATGAGAAGAATTATTCGACCCATGATCTTGAATTAGCGGCGGTTGTGTTTGCCTTGAAAATATAGAGACATTACTTATATCGGGTCCATGTGGATGTTTTCACCGATCACAAGAATCTTCAATATGTGTTTAGTCAAAAAAGACTTGAATCTTCGACAAAGAAGGTGGTTAGAGATTTTGAAGGATTATGACTTGAGTGTCCTTTATCACCCCGGCAAAGCTAACATTGTTGCAAATGCACTTAGTAGAATGTCCATGGGTAGTGTGGCTCATGTAGAGGATGACAAGAAAGAATTGGTATGTGAGGTGCATAGATTTGCCCGACTAGGTGTCCAACTAATCGATTCCACCAAGGGTGGGGTCATGGTCCATAATGGTTCAGAATCGTCCTTTGTGATGGATGTGAAGTTTAAACAAGACATTGATCCTATGCTAGTTGAGTTGAAAGACTCGGTACTCAAGAAGTCCGTTGAGGCTTTCTCCTAAGGGGGAGATGGGGTGCTTAGGTACGAAGGTCGGTTATGTGTTCCGAATGTTGATGGGTTGAGGGAACAAATTCTAGAAGAAGCCCATAGTTCTCTATATTCTATTCATCTGGGAACAACCAAGATGTACCGTAATCTACGGTAAGTCTATTGGTGAAATGGTATGAAGAGATATATTGCGGGATTTGTAACAAATTGTCCTAATTGTCAACAAGTTAAGGTTGAGCATCAAAGGCTGGGAGGCTTGTCCCAAAAAATTTATATTCCTACTTGGAAGTGGGAAGATGTGAACATGGACTTTATCGTGGGTGTGCCTCGCGCCCTAAAGCAACATGATTCTATTTGGGTCATTATAGATCGAATGTAAAAATTAACCCACTTCATTCCCGTCAAGGCCTCTTATTCGGCGGAAGACTATGCCAAGTTGTATATAAGTGAGGTAGTGAAGTTGCATGGGGTCCCTTTATCTATTATTTCGTATCGGGGTACCCAATTTACTTCACACTTTTGGAAGTCATTCCAAAAGGGCTTGGCACTAAGGTTAAGCTTAGCACGACTTTTCATCCCCAAACCGATGGGCAAGCAGAGCGTACCATTCAAACATTAGAAGACATGTTAAGGGCTTGTGTCATAGATTTCAAGGGTAATTGGGATAACCACCTGCCACTAATAGAGTTGGCCTACAATAATAGTTATCACACAACTATCGGTATGGCTCCCTTTGAAGCTTTGTATTGTAGGAGATGTAGGTCTCCGATTGGTTGGTTTGAGATAGGTGAAATTGCTCTTATTGGTCCCGAATCAGTTTATTAAGCTATTGAGAAGGTTCGGCTCATTAGAGAGAAGTTGAGAATGGCCCAAAGCCGGCAAAAGTCTTATGCTGAAGTGAGAAGAAGGGACCTAGAATTTGAAGTTAATGATTGGGTCTATTTGAAAATCTCACCCATGAAGGGTGTGATGAGGTTTGGCAAGAAAGGGAAACTTAGTCCCCGATATGTAGGACCATATCAAATTTTGAAGCGTAATGGGAAAGTTTCCTATGCGTTGGATTTGCCAAATGAGTTGTCCCCGGTTCACCCGATATTTCATATTTCTATGCTTAAGAAGTGTGTTGGAGATCCGGTGTCCATTATTCCCCTAAAAGGGTTGGGAGTTGATGAAAGCCTTTCATATGAAGAGGTTCCGATAGAAATCCTAGACCGGCAAGTCAAGAGATTAAGAATCAAGGAAATATCTTCCGTTAAGGTTTTATGGAGAAATCATCTAGCTAAGGGTGCTACTTGGGAGGCCGAAGATGATATGAAGTCCCGATATCCTCATCTCTTTCCTTCTACTCCTATTCAATCTTGAGGTAAGTAGTCCTCTTGAGTTTTAGTGTTTTGGAGGTCATGTGTGATTTATGTGTTTCCATTATTTCCTTATGTTATGCATGTTCTTGAGAAATTCATGTTTAGTAAGAAAATGAGTTTTCATGATTTATGTTCCTCATGTTGTTGTGCATTTAGTATGAGTTGCCTATTTGACTTCATGAGAAGAGTTGATGAACATGCTTTAATATGCTTTTGAAAGTAATTGCATATTGGATCCATCATAGTGTGCTGAGCATGGTTTTAGTTGGAGAAGGTAGTTCCTCTTATGAATATGAGAAATGTTGGGTTTCATGCATAATGGGTTGTTAGATGTAGTTCCTACTTCCTTGTGTTGAATTGAGTATGTCTTAGATGGAGTTGAAGTTTCCTCCTTTAAATTGTGCATTATTTTGATGTTTCATGCATGTTGGGCTGCTAGTTTTGAGTCTTTAATTCCGTAAAGTGTCTAGATCGTCCTTCAAGGATGAATGTTCCCAAGGGGGAGATGATGTAACACTCTGGAAACTAGTAGGCTAAATTAGAGCTTAACATGAGGGTCAGAGTCGTAAATGTATCTCCCCATGACTAAAAATATAGGGTTTCGTGTTAGAACGTCAAGGTACGACCTCCAAGGACCATTCAAAGACCCAAAAATGTTGCCTAGACAATGACCCACGAAGGGAACCTACGCCCTGTAGGTCCTTCCACGCCACGTGGGTTGGTTGCGTAGGTGGGCACCATGAGGCCACTTGATATAGTGACCCATGAGAATAGGACCCATGCCCCGTGGGAGGGTCCACGGATGGTAGGTTAACAGGGCGTGGATCAGCAAGTCTCTGTCTAGACCATGGATGACCAGGACGGACCATAGGTCCATCCATGGTCCGTCGACTTCGTCTTGTGGGTGAGGCCTGTAACTGCCTTATGTCAGTTACACTTAGGGGCATTATGGATTTTTCCGATTTTCATTAATATTAAGTGACGTCTTTTTGTAATAATTTAGACTCACTATATATAGTTTTATGTCCCTCAAATTGATTCATCTTCCTCATAATTCCAAAATATCAAATCAAAACAAATTTTCCCCAAAAATTCTCTCTCTAGAACTCCAAGGAAAAAGAAGAAGGAAGGTGAATCTAGGGTTTAAAGGAGCAAGCTTTTCTACTCAATTTCATTGGAATTTAAAGCTAAGGTATGGTAGTCCTTCATCCATGCATAGTTTTCATCCATGAAGTCCCTTCAAAACCCCAATTTAAAAGATAGAAATTCCCCAAAAGCTAGGGTTTTACTTCAAGTCATGGATTCCTTTCAAAAACGATTCTATTGATTTAATTACCATATATTATGATTGAATTGATGATTATTATGATTTTTATGATGGAATCTCCCAAGAATCCATGACATCCCCTAAATTCCCCATTATGATCTTGTGAATGTGGGTGAATTGATGAAATAAGGATATTATGAGATTATGCTTGTAGTACTTGAGTTATTTGAATCATGTTATTATACATGTCTAATGTAGTAATTCTATATGTGTTGATTGAATGTGATCCTTGATCCTTGAAGGGTAAATTATGATGTTATGCATGATAATGAGATTTATGTATGTGATGTATGAACACTTCAAGAGTAAGGTGAACATGATTATGATCTAATATTTGTGTTGTTGAAAGGTTTTTTCACAATATGATGATTCTAAGGTTGAAAGGATATTCTCACCTATTGAATCTATGAGCTATTTATATGAACTATGTTTGATTGGGTGTCAAGGCATTCTTACATAACCATGAACTTAAATCAAGACTTAATATGAACTCAATGGGAATTGTGCTTAGCACTGAGTGGATAATAATATGAGATGGAAGTTTTTACCTAAGTTGAGTACGACTTCCCAATGAAAGATTTTACACAAGTTGAGTCCGGATTTCCAAATGGGTTCCTTCTACACAAGTTGAGTCCGGGTTCCCAAAATATGTATCTCATGAGGAGACCTTCTACCAAAGTTGAGTCCGGGTCTCTTGTAACAATCTTCTTATCCCCTAACTACGTGCCCCTATAGGAAATTTAGCTAGTGGATCCACCTAAAGCTAACAAACTATGGTCTTACCTTAGGCAAGTAGGACAACCCTTTTCGGTGTGGGAAACACCAGATTCCATGTTAAGCTCACATGGTCTATGTCGGTTAAGGCTTATTCCCACTATGACAAGAATATGAACAAGAACATGTATTATGAATTATGGGTACTCAGTAAGCTTTAGTTAGCATGGATGGGATTATGGGATCTTATTCATGCATTGCACATGTAGACTTTGAGGGTACTTATGGTATGGTTCTTCTATGACATGATGATTTTCGAATTGAACATGCTTATGACTTATGCTTTTCCATTATCTTTGAAATGATGCTTTAACTTAGTAAATTGCATGCATTTAACTAAAATGTCCCTTTTTAGCATGTTTTCATGATTTTATGCCTGACTATCATACTTAGTGCATTTTTGTACTAACCCATATTTTCCTACATTTTCCCCAAGTGTAGGGTACAGTTCTTAAGGCGGTCTTCTTTTGGTTCAAGCTTGGATTTGACTATTCTCCTAGCTTGTGGTGAGTCCTCATGAGTTGAGGACGGATGTTTTATTTTGAGTTTTATTTCTAGCTTTTCCTTTCGGACTATGTTATTTTGTATTGACTCTCCTTCCCTGGGGTGCTGCATCCATGCACGCAGGTCATGAGCGATGACTAGAAAGACATACCGAGTAGCACAACCACCCATCCAACATGTTGGTTTACTCTTTTCTTCCAAGGACTGCCAAAGTCCTAAAGGTTTGCTTGTTTTGGTTTGAAAGATTTTTGGTAGGCCGGGGCCCTATATCGTCCAAGTGTTATATTCATAGAGGCTTGAAAACTAGTGTGTTGGGTTGTATAGCCACGTTATCAGCCATATTGTCCTTGCCTTCTAGTTGGCTAATGTTTGATAGCTGGTTGACATATTGTTTTGATATGTATATGTTTTAAGCTTTTGTATAGAGATCATGGTGGCTTTGATGGTCCACATAAACTTTATGCTTTCGTAGATACCATGGTGACCTCGATGTCCCAAACACGATTTTGTGCTAGCTGGGTATTGTTTTATATAAACTTTTGGGAGTAGTTTTTTATACTGGCCTTTCCGGTCGAGGGCTTATTTTTAAGCCAAGCTATACTTTTTTTCTTACTTGACTGTGTGTGGTTTCCATGCACTATTAGAAAATGGTTCAGCGGTGTCGGCTCAGGTATAAGTTTTGGCATCAGGTGCCAGTTACACCCTTCGAGTTTAGGGTGCGACAAACTTGGTATCGGAGCAACATTGTATCCTAGGAAGTCTACAATCATGTGAAGTAGAGGTTGTTTTTATAAATGTTGTGCACCACATTCTATAAATAAGAAACTCTAAACATTAGGAAAGTTACCCCTTTTCACTAAAATTGTGCTATGAAGCTGACTAATATAGGTCAAAATTATTAAATGACGATTGTACTAATCTTGCACTATAGATGCACTTAATAATTACATAGACATCTCACTGATCCAGGCTCCACATTGTCATTTGTCCATTTATTATCGAAAAATTTCCACTATACCAAAGTCATTGCGATGAACTTTTGATATATCTATCCTACTTATCAACACTATTATTGCCATTTATTGAGGTTGTGTATTAGAGATAAGTTTTTGTTAGACCTCGACATAATTGATAGATCTAGAGATGTTGGACTTTGACATTATTTTGGGTATGGATTGGCTGACACCTTGTTAAGCTAATCTTAACCTTCGATTAAAGATTGTAAGGTTCAATTTTTTAGTTTGATAGTGGAGGGGTAATTCAGCGGTAATGAAAGGTAGGTTATTTCCTATCTTTGTTCAAGGAAAGTGATTGTTAAAGGCTATATTTTTCACATTGTTAGGGTTCATAATATTGGCCTAGTATCATCGATCTTACAGTCATTCCTATGGTTAGTGAATTTCCAGATGTGGTTCCAGATGACCTGCCTAGTATTCCCCTACAACATGACATTAGTTTTTCTCTTGGTACATTACCAGATGTTTAATCGATATCAATTCCCTCAAAGAGAATGGAACCAATTGAATTAAAGAAATTTAACGAGCAACTAATAGACTTGTTAGATAAGGGCTATTCCAAGCCAAGTTCAGTGTCATGGGGGTGTACTAGTATTGTTTGTGCGAAAGAAAGATTGTTCATTGCGCATATGTATAGACTACCAACATCTGAATATGATGACAATAAAGAAACAATACATGCTACCAAGAATTGATGACTTATTTGACTAGATATAAAGTTGCCCGATGCTCTCAAAAATTGATTTATGTTCAGGGTACCATCAATGAGGGTTCGAGAGAGTGATATTCCAAAGAAAACTTTCCAACAAGATATGGCCTTTTTGAGTTTCTTGTGATGTCTTTCGGGTTGATGAATGCCCAATCAGTTATTATGAACCAAGTGAATAGCATATGTAAATGTCATTCTTAGAGATTTTTCGTGATTGTGTTTATCGATGATAATCTCAAGTATTAAAAATTAGAGACGGAGTGTAAAGACCATCTTCAAATTGTGAATGGTGCTTCAGGTACTCTGAGGTAAAAAATGGTACGCCAAGATCTCAAAGTGTGAATTATGGTTTCATTCTATGACCTTCTAAGGGTCATATTGTATGAGATGTTGGTATACAGGTTAACATGTACAAAATTGAGGCTGTGAAGACTTGGTCTAAACCCACAGCCCCAATATGGATTTGTTTCCTTTTGGGTTAGCAAGCTGTTATAAGAGGTTCGTAGATGTATACTCTTCACTTTCAACACCTTTCACTAAGCTAACTAAGAAACTAGCTAAGTTTTAGTGAACACAATGTCTGATTAGAGCTTTCAAGAGCTGAAAGAAATATTGACTTCAAACCCAGTTTTGACCTTACTAGAGTATCCAGAGGGCTATGTATTGTATTGTGATGCTTCATGCATCAGGTTGGTTTGTGTTGTGATGAAACATTGTAAGGTAATTGCTCATTCTTCTAGACAACTAGTGAAGCATGAGAAAAACTAACTGACCCATAATTTATAGTTGGCCATAGTTATTCATGTCTTAATGATCTAGAGGCATTACTTATATGGTGTGCATGTTGATTTATATAAATATCATAAAATCCTCAAGTATATTTTCAATCAAAAGAAATTGAATCTACGACAACACTGATGGCTCATGTTGCGGAAGGATTATGACGTGAACATCTTGCACCATCCAAGTAAGGCAAATGTAGTAGCGGATTTCCTACGTCAGATATGTATATGAACCTTATCATATTTGGGAGTGGAGAAGCGGGAGATTGCCTAAGAACTTCATCAACTAGCTAACTTGGGGGGTGAGGTTGTTAGATTTTGATGACGGGGTGACAATTTGGGGCAAACCATAATATCTCTGGTTGTGGAGTTGGAAACACAAAAACAAAAGGATCCCATCTTCAAGCAACTTTAGGGAAAGGCTAAGCAACATGACTCTTCAACTTTTTAATATTGAAGAAGACAAAATCCATAGATATTGACATTGGTTGTGAGTTCCAAATGTTGCAGTTCTTTGACAGTAGACTATGGTAAAAGCACACTATTCTCGATATTATATTCATCCAGGTTCTATGAAGATGTATCACGATATTAAAGATATTTATTAGTGGTCTGGGATACAGAAAGATATTGTAGAGTTCGTAGCACAATGCCTCAACTATGAGTAGGGGATGGTCGAGCACTAGAAACCTAGTAGGCTAACTCAAGAGATTCCCATTCCGTTGTGGAAGTGGGAGGTAATAAATATGGACTTTGTTACAGGTTTTACCATGCTCTTGATTGAAGCTTGATTCTATTTGGATAATTATTGATAAGCTGACAAACTTAGCCCATCTCTTAACGGTCAGGACAACATTTTAAGCTGAAGATTATGCAGAGCTATATATTAGAGGGATTGTTAAATTGTGTGGTGTCCCTATATCATTTATTTTAGAGAAAGGGTCATAATTTAGGACACATTTGTGGAAATCTTTTCCTTAAGGGCCTGGGGATATAGGTTAACCTTAATACCATATTTTATCCTCAGACTAATGGCCAAGCTGAGCGTACTATCCATACAATCGAGGATATGTTATGAGCGTGTGTGCTAGATTTCAAAGGAAATTAGGATTATTATTTTCCACTTATCAAATTTGCTTATAATAGTAGCTATCAATCCAACACATGTAAGGTTCCATATGAGCCTTATATAAGAGGAAATCTAGATCCCCTTGGTTTGTGGTTTGAGAATCAGGGTTGTATGGAGAAGACTTGGTGCAGCAGGCCACAATACAAATTGAATTAATTAGATAGATTTGTTGCTGACATAGCAGAGACGTCATAAATCATATTTATGTGATAAGAGATGAAACTTAATATTTAGAGGTTGATGACTGGGTATTTCTGAAAGTTTCACCTATCAAGGGGATTATGATATTCAACATAAAGAGCAATTAGAGCCCTAGATACATTGGGTCTTACCTCATCTAGCGACGAATAGTTCGAGTAGCGTATGAGCTAGAATTACCTCCGGAGTTAGAGACAATACACCTAGTTTATCATGTTCTGAGTTACGGAAGTGTATTGGAGATCTAATATATATAATGCTTACAACATATATTCATATGTTAGAAATATTCAAATGTCAGAGAAGCTATCTTATAAAGAAGTCCCTATTGCCATAATAGACCAAAAAAAGATTGTGAAATTTCTATAAAATAAAGTTTTGTGGCAGATCCATAATGTGGAATAGAAGGATATGGGATGCTGAAAAGGACATCGCATCTAGATATCCCCAACTATTAACTCCTTCAGATGTTTTTCAAGATAGATAGAGAATAGACCCGCATTTGAGTGTTTGACGTACGTCACATGCTGTTATACGAGTTCTTGTGTTGTTTTATTTGATTCCATATATATTATTATCATTCAAGGATGAATGTTCCTAAGGGGGAAGGATGTATTTCCTCTTAACTGTGTAACATTTGAAATAGAAAGTTTATGCTTGACAAGCCAATTTAACATAATTTAAGTCAATCCTTATTGAGATACAGAGAGAATAATGGGAATTAGGTGGTTATACTATGAAATAACTATATTATGTCACTTGAATTCATATATGGATGTAAGAGGCCGAGGGATACCTAATAACAAAAGAAATTATGTGAGGGATTTATTATAAGGAAGTTTTAATATGAGCTTATTTATATACTGACTTGAGAGGAGTATATCTCCCATTACATAAAGAGTTACAAAGATTACGACATATCAAATCGAAGGTCTATGAGCCTAGTTTCTAATGCAAAAAAAAAACTGCTCGTCAATCCAACATCAGAGTAGAGAGTTATGACCTTTTTACAACTAATTATCCAGGCAAATCGGGTCACTGATCCAGGTCGTGTTTGGCCACAATTAAAAAGTGCTTTTTGACTCTTATAAGGATAACCTTCAAATTTTCTTAAAGGAAAAACGTCCAGCAGCCATGGAAGAGTCCTCCAAGACCTTTGAGGTAAGAATACACCCCATTCTAGCTTGATTCTTCATTGTCATATGTTCGGAGTAATGTTTTCCTAGTCGCAAGTTTCGTTTTGTGCAATTTCTTATCATTTTTCATTGTGCTTGAAGGATCTTTGTGTTTAATCCAGGCTTTAAGTTATGTATATAGTTGAGCTACTTTGAGGTAAGGTTCTACACCTATTGTTTTTTAGGAAATCATGGCTGAATGTTTGAAATTGACTCCTACGACCTTTGGCTTTGATTTGATATTTGTTCTTAAGGTTATGAATTTGGTATGGTGTTGGACCCTTGAGGCAGACTATTATGCTTGACAAATGGAATCTTTTTGGTTAAACTAAGTTTCCTTAAATCACCCCTGTCTTGTTTTAACCTTTTTTTTTGTCATTTTTTCAGTTTTAAACCATGAGGGGTGTTTAAGTTTCGTGGCTCTATGTGGCATTGTTGTTGAGTTATTTTGAGTTGTTTAGAAGTGAATATGATGCTATTACATTTATGGAGGAATGGGATATTTGTGAGACACTTTTAGATGTAGCCTTCAGAGGATTATCAATGGAACAACATCACGTTCACCTTGTTATATTTCCTCGAGAGCTTGTCGTTCTTGTGAGATATTGATAGACTCGTGTTGTTGTTATCAGCTGCTGATTATTTGGATATTGTTACTTTTTTTGTTGAGTTAAAAGTGATCTGGTCATAATGATGACCTTAACGCCTTATCGATTGGTTCTGGCTCATTTCTTTGATTCTTGCATTATTGCATTACTTTCAGTCGTCGAAGCTTCATAGAGACACCTTTTGGGCTTTGGTTGAAAGGTATGTTAACATTATTATTTCTCTTTCGGCATGATCCTAAAGTCCTTAGCTTGTTATGGCCGGTGTATTATCATTATCTACCTTGTAGCCTTATCCTATTGAGTTGGCTACCACCTTATGATATAATGTCTGTCGGCGACACACTACTCTTTTCTTAGTAGCCTCGTAAAGCATTTTATGATTATATTTTGATTAATTATGATTCCTTGTTATTGTTGTGGTATTTTTACGTCTCGATGCCACCTATGAGCTTGTTTTGGCCTCAACAGACACTAACACTACATGATTCTTGAGTATACAAATTGATTCTTATACTAAGCCTATGGGTCGGGTAGACCAAGCCTACATGCCAAATAAACTGAGCCTACGGGCCGGGTATACCGTGCCAATGGGCCAAGTAGACCGTGCTTATGGCCAGGGTAGGCTGTACCTATGAGGCAACATATATGTATTATACCATAGAGCATCAGATTTACATTGATTTATGGCACATGCCCATTGAGACAGTACAAATCAAATTATCATTGGATCCAAGTAAGAGGGCTAATATCGATATTTAGTGATTATTTTTGCTTGTTAGGACTTATTGGGATTGAGTGTTGTTTATACCTGTCGAGCTTATGCGGACAGATTAGGTTATTGCTTGTCATATGTTTATATTTTCTTCTTATAAGAGATAAGGTATTGTACTACTATTTCTCCTCTGCCATTTTCGTTCAGTACTTATACTTTAGTTTCAGATTTCAGTTTATCTTGCATGCTCGGTACATAATTTTGTACTGGAGCCCCTTGCCTAGGGGGTCCTGTATTCATGCATGTAGGTCTTGAGCAATGTACAGACACACCTGCCCAGTATCACTTACTCCTATCCAACATATTAATTTACACTTTTCTTCCAACAGTTGCCAGAGTCCAAGAGGTTTGCTTGTTTTGTTTTTAAAGATTTTGGGTAGGCCGGTGCTTGTCCCATCCAAGTGTTATATTCATAGAAGCTTGCAGACTAGTGTGTTGGGTTGTATAACCCCGTTATTGGCCATATTTACCTTTCCTTCTAGTTGGCTGATGTTTGATAGTTGTTTGACATATTGTTTAGATGTGTATCTGTTTTAAGCTTCTGTATAAAGATAATGGTGGCTTTGATGGCCCACATAGATTTTATGCTTTCCTAGATACCATGGAGGCCTCGACGACCAAAATAGGCTTCTGCTAGCCGGTTATTGCTTTATATAAATTCTTGGGAGTAGCTGATTTCATTGTAGAGCTATTTACAAAGGCCTTGCCGGCCGAAGGTTTATTTTTAAGCCAAGCTATACTTGTTTGTTTTCTTGACTGTGTGTGTCTTCCATTCGCCGTTAGCAAGTGGTTCAGCAGGGTCGGCTCAGGCCTAAGTTTTGGCATCAAGGGCCAGTTGCACCTCCGTATTTCAGATGTGACAATTTATGAGTCTTTATGATTTGAATCGGAATTACTAGATTCTTATCCTTTCAAAGACTAAGATATGAATATGATATTATTCTATATTTTCATTAGGAGTTTACCTAGCACCGAGTGGACTAAGGCGATTCCTGAAGTCCTTGAATTACTGATCTACCACAGTTTACTGTACTTGTAAAGCTTTAAACTTGAGATTTTTCATGTCTTTTAAGCACTTGTTAGTAGATTTGATGTTCTTTTTTCTATGTTTGGCAGGAAAATAGGTTTTGGCAGTTTCACTTGAAGAAATCATTGAAGTAATGGCCTCTTTGGAGTCCTACAAGTCAACCTATAAGCCGTAGACGAGGATGAGATATTTTAGAGTTAAGTATGGGACCATGAGACTGGACTATAAGTCGTAGGAACTTCTACAAGTCGTAGGTCTAAGTCGTAGAAATGACTAGAGATGTTGGGTTGTAGTACTTGGACTATGATTAACCAGGACTGGTTGTGCAAAGTTCTACGATTCCTAGAAACCGTCCGTATAAAAGTCTAGAGAAATATTGAAGAAGCTTTTATCCACGAAATGTATTTATGAGCCATAGAACATGAATCGTAGAAGTGACTGTCGAATCGCACTTTTCCTATAAATAGTAGTTTTTTAATTTATTTTTGATATTAGACAATTAATACAATTTAGAGTTTGTTTTGAGAATTAATTTGTGAAAGACTTTTCCATTTTAATTCTTGAATCGTTGGTTATTAATACATCATTTTTCATCAATTAAAGATTCGAGAATTCAACTACTCTAATTGTAAGAGCATGATTTATCTTACCAAATTAAAATGAATTATGATCACTCAAGCATGAATAGCAAAATCCACAACTAGGGTTGTTGGAACCATGAAGAATTAACAAGGTAAACCTAATAACTAATAATTCTTGAATAATGTTTATACATGTATTATTTTTCTCTTCACTTTGATTTCTTATAATAGAGGCCTATGTTAGAACTCACTTTATTCCCACTTGCCTGAGCAATGGGGTAACAAATGAAAACATGGATTATACAATAGAGATTTTAGGCAACCAACGCTCATCTAATAGCTTGAATAGACAAGATAACTATATTGGGGTCAAGGGTAAGGGTTAGTAAAGCACACACTCATAGACTGGCCAAAGTTGTGTGGCGAAATTCACTTATTTAGGTGACCATCCACTTATGTAATACCTAACTTACCGACTTTGCATGCTAGACACTAGACAAAGTTACTACTATATGGTTTACTATGTTAAGGACTTGTGGGATACACAAATAACCTGCTTTTATATATCCTATTGATCTTACAAATATTATATCCTACTTACTTATTTACTTGCTATTACAATCATTAATTCATGCTTTTGTATCACAAAACCCACCATTTTATTGAAATAACTCGACTAAAAGTACAACTAACAAACAATTAGGC
Organism: Solanum tuberosum; assembly: GCF_000226075.1. Classification (NCBI taxonomy): domain Eukaryota; kingdom Viridiplantae; phylum Streptophyta; class Magnoliopsida; order Solanales; family Solanaceae; genus Solanum; species Solanum tuberosum. Next base: position 346,575 of record NW_006239179.1, on the reverse strand, counting down.
TAAGTCTAGACCTCATTCCTCATGGGATCGACCTTAATCTCAGTTAGGTTCTATATTTGAAAAGTGACCGCTTATACTTCTTTTGGTAGGTGTAATTTGGGCGTCTCAAATTTTGGTGTCGTTGCTGGGGCCAAGACAGAGAAGGCGATTTGGCAAGGAAAGACAACATAGCTTAAAATGGTGGTCCTTATATTCCACCAGGAAATCGAGATGGAGGACCAAGTTTGGAACAAATTGAGGACATAATGTCCAAGATGTGGAAAAGGTTCTATGATGACACTCAAATCACCATCCAAAACCAATTAAAAGAGTATGCGAATGTAGTCAGTAAAAACCCAACAAATAGTCGGGGATGAATGCCACAAGAAATGGTATATCGTGGAGAATTCCTTATCAACAAATTTGGACTTTATATTAGCTCATTTTCAATAGTAAGAACAATTGGGTGGATGGTACCACCAACTTAATATAAATATTTGTTTATCAATTATCACAATTAAACTATAGTATAAAAAAAAATCAAGAGTTAACAAGCAATATAGGGGGCGGGGACTGAAAAGCAATGTCACCTAGGGTGATTTTGCTGCTATAGTGATGAACATTCATGAATAAGCTAAGTTATCTTCATTGACGTTAATCGTATTTCGATCTAAAAGTATGTAAGAATATAATCTCCTTTCGGTCTCATCTAATTGCCTATCTAATGACCCAATAACTCTATTCTCTCTTTCAAGAATATGGCAAATAGATCTGACCCATAACCTATCTTTCAAGAAAGATACAAACATCAAACCTAAATTTCTAGTATTGAACTAATAACCCACTCTAATCAATCTCTTTCACACATCAATCAGAGATCAAAAGTAGGAATTAAGTTTGCAACCTTAGTGATGAGTCAGGAATTTCGACTCATTTAGGGCTTATTATTTAATGATTTAGTGTCCTTAATGCCTATTTTGTGGTCATAACTGATGTTAATATTTTTATATGCAGCAATGAAAGCTTAAGGGCAAGGACAAAACATTACGATGTAAAAGGGGAGGGGGGAGTTTGGAAGAGCTGAAGATAAGAGAAGTTGGAGCTCCCAAAAGGCACTTAGTGACTCACCAAGTGAGCCTCTTACTCGCCTAAAATTCCAGCGAAGTTGCCCATGTTCCAAACTTATTTGGCAACCAAAAGGATGATTCAACAACACGCCGAATCGCGATCCATCTCACCTAAGCTTCCAGAACAATTTCCTGTAGGAGTCAGGCCAAAAAGTGAGAAAAAGCACAACTCAGTGGTTCCTCGAGTTGATCGGAGAGCTCGACTAACCTCACCAACTGGACTCCGTGTTGAGTTTTTGTGAACTTATAAATTCATTTTTTTGAAAGAAGAAAAAAAGCCCCCTATTTGTGTAATCCTGAGTTCAGAGAGTATTTCACATTCTAACATTGTTGAATACTTTTGGAGAAGATTTATATCTCAAATTCAAGATTTTAGGATTCTAGCTTTAATTTTGGCATTGGGTATTTGTAGATTGTTAACAATTTGGATGAATAATCTATTTGGTAATGATTTCTTACTTTTCGCTCTGTTTGGCTAAAGCCCTTTACCTTAGGGGTGTGATGACGTAGTCGAATGCATTAATTAGCTTATAGGTATTATTAATTGTTGAATTTAATGTTGTTTTTACCTATGTTTGTTTGTTCATGTTTTAATTGATGAACTTAAGTTGCAAATTTGATTCTAGCTTAACTCTCTATGCTTGCTTTAGAAATAGGTATTAGAGTAGAATAAACGATTGATGGTTTCAGTAAATGCGTCTTTAAAATCCATCATGAGAAAGTGAGTTTGATTGTGTCTTCACTACCTAACTTCAGAAAGTTGGTAAATTAAGGAATTGGCGGCTTGTTTGGTATTGTTAAGATTGTTAAGGTTCGAGAGAACTCACTTGTAACATGATAGTTTATCGAGAGATAGCTATCATATTCAAAACCTGGCCTACCCATTGCAATTCGAAAAATTAAAGCAATTAGTAAATACCCATTAAGGGTAATTAGCATTTGATTGATCACATTCCTAAGGTCTTCTCACTAATTGTTTAACTCTCGTGTTAATTGTTACTTGTTAAACAATTGGTTACTAAATCCCCCCATTTGATATTGTTGGCTAAATTCATTAATTTAATTTGTGTTGCGTAGCTTCATAATCCTATAAAATATTAGAACATGTCTTTACTTCATAATCAAATTCATTACCGTGCCACTCCTTGTGGGATCGAACCCAACTCATCGTTGGGCTTATACTTATTAGCGACTGCCTACAATATGAATTGAAAGAAGTGTTATTGAGCGTTATCAAAAATGGCGTCGGTACCGTGGATTAGTATTTATAGTTTTTTAATTGAAGTGTTTTAGTGAGCTAATTTTGTTGTAGTAGAATTTTCTTATTTGTCTTCTTGTTGATTTCACTAAAACAAGTGAAGAGATGAGTGTGAATGGGAGCAATGCAAGTTACATGGGGAACAATTATGACATTGAATATTTTCATGATGTTAATGTGGATCAACTGGGAAGTGCCAGTTCAATTCGATTTCCCCCAATTGTGGGCAATGCGGTGTTTCATGTGACCAACACTATGTTGGAGTTGTTGCAAATGAAAGGTCTCATGGGGGACTTGCTTATGAGGACCTCATGACCACATTCACAATTTCGTGGATGATTGTGGACTGTTTTCCTTCAAGAGTATCACTCAAGAGTCAGTCCGACTACGCTTGTTTCCCTTTTGGCTAATGTGGGCGGCAACGAAGTGGTAGGCCGAACTATGAACGAAATCTATCACTTCTTGGGAGGAGCTCACAAAGGAGTGTTATGAAAGGTTTTTCCCTCCCTCGAAGATGGTTAAGTTGAGGGATAATATTTTGGAACTTCAAACGGATTGATGTTGAGCCCATCTATGAAACATGGTTGAGGTTCAAAAAGTTGGTTCTCCAGTGTCGATTCACGGGTTTTCGGACAATGTGTTGTTGAAATATGTTTATTAGAGTCTCAACACCGTCAATAAAGGTGTCGCTAACCAACTTATTGAGGGTTGAATCATGAGGCAACTGCTTGACATAGAGTCTGCCCCAGTTGATGAGATGATGAAATTTAATCGTGCATGGTACACAAGAGAAGATCACATGTCTCCTTTGAATCTGGGCTGACAAAGGAACAAATGGAAAAGAACCAAGAATGAGATGAAAACATGGCTAAGATAATGACCCAAAAGGCCTTAATGATGAAGCATGCCACAGATGGTGGTTTCAAGGCTGTGAATGCAGTTGGTGCTAATAGTGGTGTGAACACTGATGACTCACAATTTGAGGCCATGTACAATGAAGAGGTCCAGTTCTTGTCGAACCAATCGGGGGGTTCTTGTCCGAGCTATCCAAGGTCCGGTGGGAATCAAGGACAAAATAGAGATCGCGATGATGGTTGGAGAGATTGAGATCGAGAATAGCATGAGTATGGTGTAATTTGGAGAGATAGAGATGGTGATAAAAATTACTATGTACCTCCTTATGAACGTCAAAAACCAAAGGAACCAAGGGCTGATCCCAAGAGCTTCCGGACTGAGGATATGCTTGTTCTTATCTTAAACAAGGTGGAAGGATCAGACAAGGTACTCAAGGAGAGGCAAGACAATTTCTCTTCTCTAAATTAAATGGTGATTTTGACACTCGATTTCCATTAAGTAGCTTAAAACTCAGATGGTTCAGATCTTGGCTCATTTAAATCCAAGACTGCAAGGGGGTCTTCCTAGTGATACATTGGTAAACTCAAAGAATGGAGCATGATCACATGGCCACGTCGTGCCACAATGTTATATAAGGCGCTTCTTGGGAGGCAACCCAAGGATTACTTTTTGTAATTTGAATAACTTTTGTTGGTTTTGCATGTTGAGATTTGAATTTTGGAGAAAAAGACAATCGGGTGAGCTAAAGTCCACTCCGTGAATCACCAAGTGGCTAGGCGAGCCCGATATAGATCGCCTTTGGACCGACTAAATGACCGAGTTTCTATTGAATTCGTCGAGCTAAAGTTCACTCGATGCGTCGCCGAGTGGATGAACGACGTTAATGAACCTCGCCGATTGAGGCATGAACTAAAGGGTCACTGGTCATTCAATCATTTTAAATTAAAATCCTCTCCTTATTTTGAACTTTTCGACTCTTACAGTTTTGCAATCAAATTTTAGATCATAGTTTTTATCTTCATTTTTTATGGGTGTCCTCGTGTGGTCGAAATCTGAAGCTTTGCTCATCCCTTTCTCTTTGCCTTAGAGTCCCGTGTCTACAATATAGGTTGGTTGTCAGAATTTATTTTATATTGTGCATGTTGTGTTTTAGTAGTTCGCATATCTATTTTTTTCTTTGATTTTGTGCTAAATTGCTCGTTAATATCTATTTCGAAATCAAGCACACCTGATATATTGTTTAGCCTAAATTAGTTTGAGATTGGCGTTTAAATTCTATTAATTACGGGTTTGCATGTTCTGTTTTGTGTGGGAGAAGTGTGAGTAACCCAAGTTTCGCTAAACAACTAGAATTTTCCAAATGATGGATTTAGTGACGTCATTCTTAGGGGCAAAATCGTTGTTTGGCCTAATCTAGATTAATTGGGGGAAGTCTGAGTACCCCGGGGCATATAATCATTGTGGGTAGGCTTAAATTGAATAGAATTGTCCTTGAAATTTGTTGTCGTATGTTATGCGTTGAGAATTGGAATTTGGATTGGGAATTTAGCACGTCGAGCCATTTGGTGAGCTGAGTCGAGCTCTCCGAGTGACTCGGCGGCTCGCAAATTGACCCAATTATCATCTTTTTAACTTGAAATGTTGGTAAATAACTTTGTAACTTTTAGCGATATGCTTGTGCTCGCGGAGTATACTCAACGACTCACTCACTAGTTTCCGACTCGCCTTTCTGACTTCTTATTTGGTTCTTTGTTTCTATGATATTTGGCGAAGCTACCTCTGGTCACCGACTGAACTCAGTGACTCGCTGAATGGTTTGTGTTATCAGCCTTTTATGCTGAATTTCTACTTTTCCCGTCTAGAACTTTCAGCGAGCCCTCTACTGCTCATCGAGGTGATTATCGAGTTTTCCTGCAATCCTTTTTTAAAATGACATTTTGCAAACCCTTTGCAACCGCATGTGTTTTGTTTGTGTTGTTCTAAAATATGGCTAGACCAAATCTTCCGGTGAGAGGTCCAGCACCCCGAAAAAAGGCAAAAGAGGTCATAATTGCGGTGATGATCACACCTCCCTGGGCCACTCGTCCTAAGCCTCCTCAGGGGAGTGTGAAGGGCAAAGGGAAGAAACAGGTAGTGGAAAGTTCCAATTCAATTTCAAGGTCATCAGACAACATGGGCATCGACTCCAGTCATGTTACTTCCTCCGAGTCGGAAAGGGAGGAAGTTGTAGGGTCGAGAACCCCCCATTCACACACCAACAACTGAGGGAGGGAAGTCAAAGCGGAGGCACTCAAAACTCTATTCTATAGCAGCTCATGATCCATTTGCCTGACGTCCAACACCTCTAGCACCTACAACAACTCAGACACCTCAAATGCCCCTGTATCCACTACATCCTCCTCGTTCTGTTAACCGACTGAAGGCTGCTGGCTTGGTGAAAATTCTTGAGGAGAACCTGTTTCTACAGACACGTACCCCGGTGCGTGTGAGACAATTTTCTTCCACAAGTTCCAACAATTCACCAAGACCCAAAACCCATATGTTTCTTCCTGGGTTCAGAAATTTAATGAGAGTTATGCGAAGCTGATCCTAAAAGAGAAAAATAAAGTTGGGTTGATGGCAACGATAGATTATGTAGAGGTGTGGGGAAAGAAGGTACAGTGAAGTGAAACTGACACTAATGATTAGTTGGATTTCAATACATGTACTATCCACTCCTTGGTCGATAGGGTAAACATAAAAACTTTGGATGATTCGAAAAGGTGGTTGGCCCCGTTGCTGAGTGATGCCATACCTCTCTTGCTAGAGGCTGGAGTTGTGATTAAAATGAATGACTTAAATGTTGATACTCGTTATTGGTTTGGATTCATCTCCAGCACCCTAATGCCTTCTCAGATAGAATAAGTGATCATGCATCCTAAAGATGCACTGTTGTGCTATATTCTTGATCAGAAGTAGTTAAATCTTGGGGCGGTTATTTCTTAGGAGATTGTGATGAGGGAAAAACAAAACCAAACCTCATTACCATTCTATTGCTGATTAGTGATCTATGTTGTAAAGTTGTTGTTCCCTTTGTGAAAAAGGCAGATACAGAGGTGACTCCAACATCATCGACCGACATTCATAGGGTTGATACTGAGTACACGAATGATGAAGTGGAGAGGAGGAAGAAGGCTCAAGTGGACACCTCTCCGGTGGTCGATGTTGAGGCCATGGAGGTCGATGTTACTCAGTCTATGCCGGTAGTTGAGCTGACAGGTATATTGAGCTCTTCCACATCTACTATACCTGCCCCTGCTACTGCTTCCTGTCCCCTTTTGACACATGTCATAATATATAAAATGTGCAATCTTGCCTATTTGGCTGATGTGAGGGCCACGATGGTTGAGGCCACTGTGCCTTTTATGATCGACTGAGCGACAACGGTGACATTGTCTCCTCTTCGAGGGGGAGTTGAGAGCATAGCCGGAGATGATCATGGCTCATGGGGCAGCATTGAATACCCTTACAACTCAGGTTGAGGTATGGACAATGTCAGACCGTAGCTCTACGGATGTGACAACCTTAAAGGCTGATATTAGCGATCAACGATGTGATATGGATGAACTAAAGTCCACCAATATCTCAATGTTGTGGGGAAATATTGACATTCTCGAGGACCGCAGTGTGATTATGCAAGTTGTTCCTAAGATCCCTCCGACGACTGTGACCGGAGATGCTGTTATAGCTGATGATGGTAGAGATTTCGACACAACTGAGACAAATGAGGAGGATATAAAGGCTCATGATGAGGTAGTGTTGGAGGATTTAGAGGACTTGAAGGGTGATTTGGTACGGGTGGCTACAGAGTCTTCACTGCATAAAACTTTCATGATTGTCTTGAGCAAATCTCAGCCCCCAAAGGAGGTAGTTGCACAGACCTCGAGAGTTGGAGTTAAGTCGTTCACTGATGCCCAGATTGAGGTCATCCCAGATGTTCAGAGTTCACGTAAGTCCTAGCTTGACGGGCGGAGTTTTACCCTCCCTCCATTTTCATTACTTTCGGTACATTCAGTTGTTAGTGCACATTGAGGACATTATGTAGTTATTTTAGTGGGGTGAATGTATTGTTATACCTAGCCTTTTGTTAATTTATTTGCATTTTTTTTAATTTTGTCTTTTGGATATATTGTGTGCTGTTGTTTTTGTTCAAACTCCTCCTCATTGATGGAATGTGAATGGTGGCTTTATTTCATTGGTGTCTCTTTTAATGGCGTGATTGTCTGTGACTGCTGTTCTCTTTTAAATTTGAGTGTTTGTTGCAATCAATACTGATGTCTTGAATAGTGCTTTTGATGAACGATATGCTTCTATAAGTCCAATGAGGCTATTAGAGTTGCATAAGTCATGAGTAAACTCTTAGCATCTCATTGTGACTAGTTGATTGTCGAAGTGAGTCTTGTAATAATCGTTGCACGCGAGCTTAACTTGTAGAGTAATGATCGATAATTGTGTTGAATGCCTTGTGTGGTGAGGTTTACTTGAAATATGTGCATGGTGATACCTAGAACTTGCGCCATTGGTCCAATTGACTAATTTTGGTGAATGAAAGAAATGATCTTATGTATAAATTTTGAGAATGCCTAATTGCTATACTTTTGTGACCACCTTGTGAGTGTGTGAACCTAGCTTGACACCATTTGAGCCTAACCTTTTCTTTGGATAAAATATGAACACAAATGACATTGTCCTCCCCACGTAAAACCTTCGTGAAGCATTGGTTTGTTTGGCCAACTTAGCCAAAAATCCTAAGTTGGGGGTGTGGTAAGAATGAGGAAAGAAATTGAGCAAGAAGTTCATGAAATTCACCATTGGGAGACATTGTCCTCCTCACGTAAAACCTTCGTGAAGCATTGGTTTGTTTGGCCAACTTAGCCAAAAATCCTAAGTTGGGGTGTGGTAAGAATGAGGAAAGAAATTGAGCAAGAAGTTTGTGAAATTCACCATAGGGAGATTGTGTTGAAGAAAAATATGGAACCCCTACATATTAAAAAAAAAAAAAGAGAAGAAAAAGGTGAAAGTAGAAAAAGAAATGATAAAATTGTTGTGGAAATAAAAGGGGTATCCGATGAGCTATACCAAAAATTTTGTGTTCTTTGAATATGCCAAGGATGAGTTGTTAAGATGAAAACAGTGAAAGAAAAGGAGACAAAGTGAACTTTGAGCCATGCTTCATGAAGGTAGAAGTCACTAAGCCAAAATGATCATACCCGTACCCTCAACCAACTTACAAGCCTTGAAACACCTTTCTGATCTTGCATGAACCGAGTGATGTGTGTTGGATGGAAATTATGGGCAAACATGTGGGTAAAGTTGTGCATGTTTTTCTCTTTGAGAGTGTGAGAGTTGATTTTGATTCCTTAAATTGTATTCCTTGATTGACTTTGTGAAGAGCATGAAATCATTCTTGATGTGAGGGCATTCAAATACTCTTGTTGATCATAAATTTGCATTTTGAAGTGAGCATTGTAATCTTGAACTCTAATTGATGATAGCTAGTCATAGTTTGAAACATTTAGTGCAAAATTGAACATTGCATGTGTAGATTGAACCTTGTATGCATTCATGTTCAGTCTCAAGGAGCACTATTTCAAGACATCCCTGTTGACCTGATTGATCTTTGTTTTACTTGAGGACAACCAAAAGTTTAAGTTGGGGGTGTTGATGAGTATGGAATTTCAACTCATTTAGAGCTTATTATTCAATGATTTAGTGTCCTCAATGCCTATTTTGTGCTCATAACTGATGTTAATGTGTTAATATGCAGCAATGAAGTCTTAAGGTCAAGGCAAGGTAATTAGGATGAGAAAAGGAGCGAAAAAGTTGGAAAAGCTGAAGAAAAGAGAAGTTGGAGCTTGCAAAAGCCACTCGGCGACTCGTCGAGTGAGCCTCCAACTCGCCTAAAGTTCCAGCGAAGTGGCCCATGTTCCAAACCAATTTGGCGACAAAAATAACGATTCGGTGACGCACTGAATGGATCGGCAATCGCGATCCAGAACAATTTGTTGTAGGAGTCAGGCTAAAAGGCGAGAAGAAGCAAACTTGACGATTCACCAAGTTGATCTGCGAGGTCGACTAACCTCACCAATTGGACTCTGTGTTGAGTTTTTGGGAACGTATATATTCAATTTTTGAAAGAAGAAAAAAAGCTCCCCTTACTGTGTATTCCCGAGTTTAGAGAGTTTTCACATTCTTACATGGTTGAGTAATTTTGGAGAACATTTGGATCCAAGATTTGAGATTCTAGGATTATAGCTTTAATTTTGGAATTGGGTATTTGCAGATCACTAACAATTTGGATGGATAATCCATTTGGTAATTATTTCTTACATTTCGCTATGTTTGGCTAAAACCCCTTACCTTAGGGGTGTGATCATGTAGTCGAATGCATTAATTGGCATATGAGTATTATTAATTGCTGAATTTAATGATGTTTTGACATGGGCTCAATTGTTCGTTTATGTTTTAATTGATGAACTGAAGTTGCAAATTTGGTTCTAGCTTAGCTCTCTATGCTTGCTTGAGAAAGATGTATTAGAGTAGGATTGATGGTTGCATTGATTGCATTTTTAAAATTCAGCTTGAGAAAAGGGGTTTGATTGTGTCTTCAGTTCTCAACTTGAGAAAGTGGGTAAATTAAGGAAGTGGGTTGTTTGGTATTGTTAAGCTTGTTGAGGTTCGAGAAAACACACTCAAAACGTGATAGTTGATCAAGAGGTAGCAATAATATTCAAAACCTAGCCTACCCATTACAATTCAACAACTTAAAGCATTTAGTAATTACCCATTAAGAGAAATTAGCATTCGTTTGATCACTTTCCTAAGGTCTTCTCTCAAATCGTTTAGCATTCGTGTTAATTGTTACTTGTTAAACAATTGGTTACTAAATCCCCCCATTTGATATTGTTAGCTCAATTCAATAATTTACTTTAGGTTGTGTAGCTTTGTACTCCTACAAAAGATTAGAACACGTCTTTATTTCATAATCAAATTCTTTACCGTATCACTCCTTGTGGGATCGACTCCCACTCATTGTTGGGTTTATACTTGTTAGAGACCGCTTACAGTTTGAATCGAAAGAAGTGTTGTTGAGAATTATCACTATGGTAATTAGACCAAATTTATGCATGAACAACAACAAAACAGAGCATAGAAAAATACCCACTACATTAATCAACACCCAACCCCATTTGAGCACCTCTAGATCTTGAGGTTTTAACCACCTATCTCAAAAAGTAAAGAAATTATACCTTCCATGAAAGCATCCATGGGTTGTAAGGATGGATTTTTTTTTTTTTGTAATACTTTCAGATTTGAGTCTCATTTCCTCTTCTTTGACCATCACTTGGCTTTCATTCATCCTTCATTTTCACACACCTAATTTAGGATTTTGGCCTAAGTTGTCTATTACAACTATACAATGCTTCAAAAAGGATTTTTGGTGATAAGGTAGGGATAATTTGGTTCAAGAGGATTCTTTCTGTTGTCAACAAATAACTTAGGCTCAAATGATGCCAAAATGGATTCATACCTTCACAAGGTAGTCACAAAGGCTTTATGGAAAATTTGGTTCCCTTTTTAAATTGTTTCCCAAGATGATGTCTCACATTCATCAAGATTAACACAATCGAACTAACAAGAAAAATTCTAGGATTGCACATGCATGCTTTCAAGTAGGACCTTACCATACATGGCACTTCAAAATACACTCATCTAGCACATCTCGAAAAGATCAAATGCGTACATGCGATGTTCATTGAGAGGCTCACATTAAATAATAGCTAGACAAAAGATTCAAAAAGATCGCTCAAAGGTGTAACCATATCGATTTCATTCTTGCAATACCAACACAATACATCATGCTCATCATGAGTACTATTCAAGGCATAAATATTGAACACAATCGATCCTCAAATAGTTATCAATGAAAACTTCAAGCATTTTATGATTTAAACTCATGGGGGTATCAATGTCAAGGGAGAACGAAACAAAAATAGAGAATCAATCTTTAAACCAAAAGAGAAATATAATATCAACAAAAAACACTACTACAAATGTTCAAAACTCAAAAACAGAAATACAATCAAAATGGGAATATTAACACGAAAGCCCTCACCCCACCAAAAATAGAATGCAGTGTCCTCACTGAAAATCAAATAAAAGTACTAGGAGGCTGAAATAAAGGGTCCACCTAACAGGATATGCATGTGGAACACTCTCATTTGGAGTCTCGGGTGGTGAAACCTCAAGAGGGGCATTAATGCTCGACAAAAATATCACTGGAGGTAGATAGGAAGGCTCAATTGGGGCATCAGTGCCCGATGCAACTGTAGAAGGAATGGGAGAGTCTCGGAAGACTCCACTAGGCCCAACCTTTGAATTTTCTTGAAGAGATCTCTTCAAGGCTACCTGCAGAATGACCTTCCTAGTCTCCTAGAGCTCTGTCAGTGTCTCTTCGACCAACTCCTCCTCGGTCCTCTCACTCTTATCCTCAGCCACAATCTCATTATGCACATCAACCTCAGGCTCATAAACCAGTACATCTGGAAGGGGAAACTTTCCCCAAAGCATAGAGATGTCCGTTGGCTGTAATTGGACCACCTCCGCTCGCAGGGCAGCAATCTCAGCTCTCATAGTTTCTAGTGCACCAAAGCTACCCTTGGCCTTTTCCTGAGCCTCTATCCTAGTAGAAAGATCATCCAGCCTCAAAGTGTGACTCTCAATATCCCACTCACACTTGACCACTAGCTTAGTCAAATGAGCCAAGTGCTCCTGAATTGCCTGGTCAATGAGCTTGGGAATGTCCATCTCAACTCGGGTAGCTCTAACATCTGCTGGCCGGGCAAGGCTACCCATATTGTAGACCATCACCTAGGTAAAATAGGGATGAGCAATAGTAGAGGGGCGGAGGACTCACATCAGTCGCAATAGTAGTACTAGGAGGTACAAAAGCAGTAACAGAAGTAGGGAGAAAGGTGTGGAAATACCCACCTGCTCAACAGAAGGAGCAGGTGTGCTAGCCTCTGATGCCAAGATAGTGAGGTCAACCATGGGCATAGAATCTGGTAGTTGTGGCTTCCTCTGAGCTGTATTGTCCTACAAACACTGCCTTAATCCATTCGATTTCACTGGATGATGCAGATCTGAACCCTACATCTGTAGACTCCCGAAAAGGGACTCCCACCCTCTCACATAGTTGTGTGATTAGTAGTAGAAATGGGAGAGATATATGCTCCTCCCGTGCTCTCATCAAAATCTAGTTAGCTATAATAGCACGAACATGTATGTGCTCTATATTTATGATGGTACCTACTAAGACCACTTTTTTGTGCAGAAGGATGGACTTGTTCTGAGATGACATCAGGTTGCTACTGATGAATCCAAACCAAAATCTTGCCACTATGTTCAAATATTTATTCTTGATTCGGGCCTTATCAAACATCTAGGAAAGAGAATACTGAGATATCAATGGATCGAACCAACACTTCAGGGATCCCAAGTCGTGGTGCATCCTGGGTGAATACAAGTCTGACTCAAACATTGGCATTCTTAGTGCAGTATTAATGGCTCATGCGTCACACCGAACTTTCTTTCCCCGTACCTCTACTTCTTTAAGTGGTTTCCATACTGTGCATGTTCACTTCTTTGGAAGGGCCTGAGCATATGCGGTGTAGACTCTCTCACCAAAGAAGGGATGTCAGGATTCCTGGGCTTGGTGAATCCCTTGAACTTGTCAAACTATATTGTATCCCAGATGGCTGGGTAGTCGCTCACAGCTCCATCAGTGAAGATTCATCTCTCCTGAAGTATGGTCCGCTCTCTAATAATTTTGAGCCTATTTAGGGTTCTTGGAGCGATAACCGAAATGACTCTGGACGTGGGTGCCTGTGTAGATGAAGGCTGCACCAACTTCGGTCAGATCTCCGTCCCATTTCTCACTACTATTCTGTGCACCCTTTCTTTGGTAGATGATTGTAGAGGGGAAGTTTGGTAGATGATTGTAAAGACCCCAATGTCTCTTCAATGGAGGAGGAGGAGGAGAAGACTCTCTATCTTACTCAGTGTCGAAGAAAACCACCGGTTTGCCCCTTGTTCTTGACATAACCTGCAAAGCACACATTTAAACCAAAAAATTGTGAAGGTTAGTTGACATCGGATGCATATGGAATCATATTTCAAAAACACTCATAAGGCTTGCCTAATTAGAAGGCGGAACAGCAAACAAGATCGGGAACTCCGATGAGCTCACAAAAATGGACCATACCAATGTACTCAAGGTTCAGGCATGAAAGGTGAAGTCAATGCCAACTTAGCGATTCATCAAGTTTGTTTCGATGGGTAAAGACAAGTCAACTAAAACTGATAGTATAAAAGGGAAGGTCACGTGCATAAAAAACGATGTCCTCTCCCACTCGGTGATTCACCCAATGGGTTTTGATGGACTGAGACAATCCCGATGAATGGGACACTACCCAAGGCCATGCATACGCGAATGAAGGCGAGCTGGGTCTTACTTAGCGATTCACCTAACTTCGTTGGTGAGCTAAGACAAGCTCGCCAAATAGGAAATGTTTAGCCCAATGCCTTATTTTCTCAAATAATTCAAAACACAGAACAAATACTGGTTCCCCCAACATTATAATCCACATATATGCTTTTCTACCCATGGGTACTCAGATTTCCCCCCATCTATCACTAAATATTACACTAATTGATGATTTTTCCTTAAGAAAGTAGTCACCCTGTCTATCATTGGGCAAAATCATGCAATTGGGTCAACACTGGGATACTCAGAATTCTCCCACATTCAATTAGGCTTAGACCCAACATATTAGCAACTTAATTTCACAAGTTAACCAACACAATCATGATTCCCAACTTTACATGCCTTCACAATCAACATTGCATGGGCATAGTTCAAATCATACAATGCGATCCTACCCATCGAAATAAAATTGGCAATATCTATTAAAGGGCTCAAGCCCACACCCTAATTGCGCTTTAAACTCAAAAACATCATCAAGAAGTGAAAAACCAACCTTAATGCCAAAAATAATCGAGAAAATGAGGGAACATGGATGGGTTGACACGAACTCCTAGCAAAAACACTCCTTGCCCTTTGAAAATACTGACAAGAGTCTGACAAACACTAAAAATATGCGAAGTAGAATAAAGGAATAAAAAATCTCTCGAATTTCAAAGTTTTGATTTTTTAATTTGAAAAGACCCTTGGCCATTTTATATCAGGCCTGTTTAGCGATCTTGACAAACGATGGTGAACATGTTCGACGAATTGCTAATTGGAGCTTAAGCTTACTGAACATGCCTAAGCAAACACCGAACGTGAAAGCTGATTGATAAACGCTCAACTACACCTCATCCAAAACTAAGTGTAGGCGATCGTAATCTAGTATAAAACCCAAAAAATTGAGTTGGGGTCGAACCCACATGGAGCGGTACAAGTTCGAATTCAATTATTAAGTTATAAACATAGTCTAATGGGTTATAGGAATAAAAATTATTGAAAACATTTAGATAAATCAAAGAGGTGACACGAATGTCAAATGGGGGGGTTGATTTTTCAGTTAATAAATATAGTAATTACGAAAACAAGGGAATTAATAAGTATAGATGAATACTCTGGGATGTTATCGATTATACACTAATCTCGCTATATGGGAAATTGGGGTTTACTACCTATTGCTAAATCTCAGTGAGTAGGCTAGACTATAGATGCAATAGTTTTCTCTCGAACAACTATTACGATTCAAGAGAGTTCTCTCAAACCTCGACAAGCTTAACATTATAAACCGCCCAATACCTTAATTTATCTAATCTCTCGAGCTTGATAGGTAGAATCGAGTTTAGGATTCACTCTCTCGAACTAAACCCACATCAACCCAATAACTACAATCATCAATCGAAAACCTTAGCTCTAAACCTCTTTCTAAAGCAAGCCCAGAACACTAAGTTAGAATTGCATTTGCAACTATAATTCATCGATTAGTACACAACTATCAATTAAAACCACTTTTATTAAGCCTTTAAATCAGTAAACAACAATACCCATAAGCTAATTAAAACCAATAATCACATGATCACACCCCAAGAATGTGGGTTTTAGCCACACATCACAAAAGGAAGAAACAATTACCAATTTTGTTAGCCATGAACTGGGTAATGGTTCCCAAATCTCTACAATGCTTCAAATCAACTTAATTTAAAAACCCAATTAAAAAATTCCTCGAAAAACTTCAAAACTCAGCAAGAACAATGTTTTCGTTTGAACTACGAGTTAAAACAATGATGGGATCCTCTGATCTTTTCTTAAAAATCAATTTATACTTTCTCAAAACTTGGTCTTTCGGGGTCATTCGGTGGTATAAGTCGGGTGTCGCCAAACAATTCGGCGACACGGCAATCACTTCTTAACATTGCCTTTTGGTCTTGTATTATTACCATTTCAATGTTGTAATAACTGATCGGCGGTGAACCCTTTGTCATTTCTGATCGTGTCTTCACCAACAATTATGTAACATTTGGCGATCTGAGCCTCCTTCACTGATCCAATCGGTGTCGCTGATAGATATGTTACCTCGCGCAATCTCTCTTCTCAAAGGGTTGGCACTCTGTAAATTTTGGCGAGCTAAAGAGCCACTTGGTGGATCACCGAGTGGTCTTGGCGATCACTAGGATGGCCTTTCTTCAACTTCTTCAGATTTGGTGCTCTTTTTTATTTCTCGTTAATGTCCTAGCCTTTCTCCTTAGCCTTCATTGCAGCAAGTCAACACTTTAACATCAGTTTAGAACATAAATTAGGCATTGAGGACAATTAAACTATGAAAACAAAGCCCTAAATAAGTCAAAATATCAGACTCATCACTGATTCGGTGGACCAGATGGAGTCCGCGTAGTGCACTTCGGTGAATCACCCTTTGGAATTATGATTGTCGATCTTAACAGTACACTCTTCCATCTATTCAAGCTCAAAAGGCGGACAAAGATTAGTCCACATAATGCCTTCAACAGATCGTTGTTTGGGTTTTGCATCGCCTATGATCCCGTTTCAATCTTCCAACCTTTTCTCAACGTGCAATCACAATGCATGTTATTCGAAAGCATTAAAAACAAAATTAAAGACTTGGGTTACCTCCTAAGAAGCGCGTTATTTAATATCATCGCAGGACATATTGCTCAAACTCAACAATCATTTTTGGGGTTTAGGAAGGTGTCACTAGGCAAAGTTTCCTATTGCCTTGGATTTAGATGAGTGGCAGTTTCACCCAGTGAGGTCTCTAGATGCTTGATAGAAACTGAGTGTGAAATTATACCATCTCAGATAAAGTGGAGAAGTCATTTTCCAAATCGTTCAACACCTTATCGTACCCTTCAACCTTGTTGTAGATCCTTACAAGCATGTCTTTAGTCTGGCTTCCTTCTAGCCTAGCTGGTTCTTTTAGGCCTGGATGATCATGGGGAGGTACATATCTATCTTTTTCCATCTCCCTATCTCTCCAATTTCCAATCAATCGGTTTTTCCAACCACCATCTCTATCCATGTTCCAACCTTGGTTTTCTCATTATCGTTGATAATTGGTGTGATAACCCCCACTTGATTTCCCAAGTATTGAACTTCTTCATGTATAATGCCTCAAATTTGGCATCATCCGGGCATTGGACACCATTGGTTCCAACCGCTTTACTAACTTGGTTCAACCTCCCATGACATGATTAGACAACAAATTGATTTGGGTCATTATTTTGGCGATATTCTCATCTCTTTTATAGTCCTTCTCGACTTGTCCTTTGCTTAAACCCACTTGTAGAGTAGGCACTTGGTCCTCTCTAGTATGTCATGCTCTATTGACCTTAGTCAAATCATCTAGCAACAAATCAACTACATCATATAGTTATCTCATTAATTCACTGTGGACTGATTAATCATCCACACCTTTATTGACTGAATCAAAGCCGCTATGAAAGTATTGCAACCTTAAATTTTCCAGAACGTCATGGGTTCGATATTGCAAGAGTAATTTATTGAACCTTAGCCACATTTCATGCAAAGGTTCACCTCCAATACGCCTGCAATTTTAGATTTAGAGATGAAGTTTAATCATCTTTGAGGGTGGAAATAATATCTCAAAGAAGGCATCATTTAGCTCTTCCCACAAAGTTATTGAATTATTTGGAAACTATGCCAACCATAGTGTAGTCTCTCTCGTACAAGAGAACGGGAATAACTTCAACCTTACAGATTCTTGGGAAATATTTTTGAACAAAAAGGGCCCACATACCTCATTGAAATTCCTAAAGTGTTCATAGGGATCCTCATGTGCTAAACTCCAGAAAATTCCTTTAATCTGGAGAAATTATTTCATAGTTCCAGTGATGTGAAACAGTGTCCTCCCGATTGTAGGAGGTATCCAGATTTCTCCATGGTTAGAATGACATTAATAGGCATGACATTTAGATCAACCATGTTGTCATTTTGACCACAGTGATTGTCATTGTCACCTCTCTGGTCACTCATTTTGTCAACCTGCAAATCAACCAACAACAAAACCAAACACAAATCTACTACAAATAAAAAAAATTAAAATCTAATTTCTTAATTAAAATTCTCAACCACCACACCACCAACAATGGCGCCATTTTTTATAACACTCAAATCACCCAAAAAATAATTAAAAGCATGAGAGATTGTAGTCATTTAAAACCCAATGAAGATTCAGGTTCGAATCCCACATGGAATGGTATATCATGAGAATTCCTTATCAACAAATTTGGACTTTAAATTAGCTCATTTGCAATTGTAAGAAAAATTAGGTGGATGGTACCACCAACTTAATATAAAGCATTGTTCATCAATTATCACAATTGTAACACCCCGTACCCAAAAGAGGAAGGCTTAGCAAATTTCAGGACTTTCAGGTGTCACCTACGTGGACAAACCATGGATCGTGGTTGGACCCATGCTAGGTGGGTGTGCCCCATAGGTGGACAGTTCTTTAGGTAGTGAACCACGGTCGAGACCCACGCCCCGTGGATGGGTACACGATCTGTAGATGGAGGGAGGCATGGGTTGGCCAAATTCTCTGACCATGGACCATGACTGACCAGGATGGGCCGTAGGTCAGTTGGTGGTCTGTCGGTCAGGGGTAAGTGGTTCATCACTGGTAGTTAATTTTAGGGACTTAAGGATCTTTTCTGATTTTAATTAAAATGAAGTGGTTTCGTTTTGCCTAAGAGTAAAACACTTATATAAGAGATTATAACCCCCAAAATCCTCCAATTAAGTTATTCTCTCAAAATCCCAAAAGAATTCCCAAAACTCCTCTCAAATATTCTCTCTGTAGAAGTTGGAAGAAAAAGAAGGAGATTGGAGCTAGGTCAAGGTCAAGACTTCAAATTTTCAAGCTTTTGTGGTCTATTTGATTAAGGTATGATGGATTTTCATCCATGGGATCCTTTCTCCTATGGAGTCCCATAGAATTCCAAAATTTGATGAAGAATTCTCTCAATTCTAGTTAGGGTTTCTTCCATAGTTGTGGGTTATGATGAATGTTGATTCAATTGAGTGGATTATGATTATTTATGATTGAATTGATAGAATTTCATGTATTTAGGATGAAATTACATTTATCCATGCCTATCCTATGATTTTAGGGTTTAATTGATATAGTGGGTTTGATGCCATGTGAGGGAAAATCTATGGGTTAGATATATCCTTATAGGATTGATGAATTATGAATAGAATTTCTCTAGATTGAAGCATATGTGATGAACATGATGTTAATTTCTTAAGAGTAAAGCATAGATGATTATCATGAATTGTAGTGCTTTGAGAGTAAAGCCTAGACCATGCATTGTTGATTGTAAATGCTATGATGTGGAAGAGATACTTCCTATAATGAATTGATAAGAATGAATGAATGAATTTGAAAGGTTTAATCACATGAATGATTCTAGGTTGAAAAGATTGCTCACCTAAAATAGATCTAGACTAAAATGTTTAATGAATGATGAGTCTAGAGGCAATTACCCTTGACCTCCATATGTAAGGATATGAGGCGATTCCCCTACTCCTTAGACTTGAACGAAAGGTGAGTCCCACGTTCTTACTATTATGAATGGATATAAAGGCGAGTACCCATGCTCCTTATGAAATAATGTGGAGACGACTACCCACATAATATGATGAGGTTGTGGAGGCGAGTAACTGCAACCCAAAAATAACTCGCATAATATGATGAGGTTGTGGAGGTGAGTACACGCAACCCAAAAGTAAGTAAGGCAAGAGGTGAATACCCATTAGCCTTTATGAACTAGGCATAGAGGCCAATCCCTATGTCTTTAAAAGTATGTATGATTAATATGACTATGTATGATGATTATTGCTTGGAGTGTTGCTAGATATGCCTTCCATGATGTAATCTTGGCTAGATGCGGATGACCTAAGTCTTGGCTAAAAGATAAATAAGGTTGCTTAAGGAAATATTCCTCTTTCATAATGATGTTTATTATGTATTTATATGATTATGCCTTATGTCTTATGTCGACTAACGCTTATGTTTATGTTGTTTATGCTAGCCATCATATTTAGTACTTGATTGTACTAACACATACTCTTGCCTACATTCTTATCAAATGTAGGGTCCGGCGATCCCGATTCGCACACTTGTGTGTAGGTCCCTAGAGGATTGTGAAGCTTTGGTGAGCCCTCATTGCATTCGAGGATTTGATCACCCTATCTATTTTATGTCTTTATTTTATGTTTGAGACTATTGTATGGGCTGCATCCCAATATTTCCATACTCTTATGTTCTAGATGGTTTGAGATAATTTCATGTTAGACTTCCGCTTGCTTATATAAAAACTTTGATTGTATTTTAAAAAGCTTTTATTTCTGCACCGTTTCTATTAATTTATGTTAGGATATGCTAAGTGGCTTGTATGAGGCCTCTCGGGGACTTATACGCCTTGTTACATCTAGGGGGTACCTCTGGGTCATGACAAACTTGGTAATTAGAGTAAAAGGTTTAGAATGGTTCTAGCATGTCTCAAACCACGTCTAGTAGAGTCTTGTTCATAAGTGTGAAGCGTGCCACATTTATGAATATGAGTCTATTAGATGTTTTGGAAATTCCACTTCTTCACTTCTTTAAGTCGTGCCATGAAGTTTAACTCTATAAGTCTTTCTCCTAATCCGTGCTCGATAGTTTTCAGGAAATGACTAGTAGAAAGGCTAATTCTAGAAGGTTGGAGGAAGGCAATGTTGAGCAAGAGGTTCCTCCTCAAGCTCTTGTTGACCCATTGAATGAAATGAGAAAAATGCGGAGTTTAGGTCGGCATTCCAAGTGTTGGCTCAAATCGTGACGGCATAAGCTAATAGAGAGGTGGTTGCCCCCGTGATCCCAAGTGTGGGGTGAAGAGTGAGAGATTTCAGAAGAATGAACCCGCCCGAACTTTATGACTCCAAACTTGAGGAAGACCCTCAAGAGTTTATCAATGAGGTCTATAAGGTGCTTTCTATCATGGGTGTGACTTCGGTAGAGAAGGCGGAAATAATGTCTTATCAACTCAAAAGGGGTTGCTCAGATTTGGTTTAATCAGTGGAAAGAGGCAAGGCCAATGGAAGCAGGTCCCATATAATGGGAAAGGTTCAAAAGTGCTTTTATTGATAGATTCTTCCATCTAAAGATGAGAGAGGCCAAGGTACTTGAATTCGCCAACCTTAGGCAAGGACATATGAGTGTAAGGGAATACGCTTTGAAGTTCACTCAACTATCAAATTATGCTTCTTCCATTGTGGCGGATCATAGGGCCAGGATTTGTAAGTTCGTGTCGGGAGTGTCCGCCATGGTAGTCAAAGAGTTCCGCACTGCTATGCTTGTTCATGACATGGATATCTCTAGCCTTATGGTGCATGCCCAAAAAATTTAGGAAGAAAAGCTCAAGGAAAGATCTAGGGAGGCAAAAAGAGCAAGAATGGATGATAGCAACTTCGCACATTCTAAGTCTGGTGGACTGGGTCGTTCTAGATTCCGGCAAAGGTACTCCGGGCAAGATTCTTCAAATGATATTCCAAAGCCAAGAAATTAAAGGGTGTCTAACCCTAAACCCCAAGGAGATGGTGGTAAATCATTGATGCCTACTTGTGCTAAATGTGGGAGAAAATGTGAAGGGAAGCGTCTAGCGGCCACTAATACTTGTTTCAGGTGTGGTAAAATGGATCATTAAATAAGGGATTGTCCTTCATTGCCAAGAATGATGGAGATGGTCTTCGTAGGGCTCAACCCTACCCTTCATCCGGTCCGAGTGGTTCGGGTGGAAATGCTCCTAAGCAAAACCGTTACTATGCTCTCCAAACTAGAGGTGACGAAAAGAGCTCCCCGGATGTTGTGACTGCTATGTTAAAAGTTTTCCATATAGATATGTATGCTTTACTTGATACTGGTGCTACTTTGTCATTTGTGACTCCTTTTGTAGCTATGAGATTTGATGTGCTCCCCGAAGTGTTGTTAGAACCTTTCTCTTTTTCTAACACCGTTGGTGATTCTGTGGTGGCTAAAAGAGTATATAGAAGATGTCCCATTTCCTTTTCCCATAGAGTTACTTTGGTTGATTTGATAGAACTTGACATGATAGATTTTTATGTCATCTTGGGTATGGATTTGTTGCATTCTTTTTACGCCTCTATTGATTGTAGGACTAGGGTTGTCAAATTTCAATTCCCAAATGAGCCTACCCTTGAGTGGAAGGGGGGGGGGGGAAATTCTATGCCTAGAGGTTAATTGTTTCTTACCTAAAAGCTAGGAAAATGATTTCGAAGGGTTGTGTCTATCATATAGCGAGGGTGAGGGATGTGGAGTTCGAAACTCCTACTCTTGAGTCAGTCCCTATTGTAAAAAAGTTTTTGGATGTTTTTCCCGATGATTTACCCAGTGTTCCTCCCAAAAGGGAAAAAGACTTTAGGATTGGTCTTATCCCCGATGCCCAACCTATCTCTATTCCTCCTTATATAATGGCTCCGATGGAACTTAAGGAATTGAAGGAACAATTAAAGGACTTATTGGATAAGGGTTTCATCTGACAGAGTATCTCTCCATGGGGTGCTCCAGTGTTGTTTGTTAAGAAGAAAGATGATTCACTCCGAATGTGTATTGATTACCGACAATTGAACAAAGTGACCGTCAAGAACAAGTATCCTCTTTCGAGAATAGATGCATTATTTTATCAACTCAAAGGAGAAAGTAACTTCTTTAAAATTGATCTCCGGTCGGGTTATCACCAATTGATGGTGAAAGAGGAAGATATTACAAAAAAAACTTTTATAACCCGATATGGTCATTATGAGTTCTTTGTTATTTCTTTTGGTTTGACTAATGCCCCGATGACATTTATGGACTTGATGAATAGGGTGTTTAGACAATACCTTGATATGTTTGCGATTGTGTTTATCGATGATATTTTGATTTATTCAAGAAGTGAGAATGAGCACATTGATCATTTGAGGATTGCATTGCAAATTCTCAAGGACCAACAACTCTATGTGAAGTTTATTAAATGTGAGTTTTGGTTAAGGTCCGTAGCTTTCCTTGGCCATATAGTTTCACGCAAGGATATTAAGGTAGATCCAAAGAAGAAGCATGCGGTCAAGAGTTAGCCTAGACCTTTATCACTGACAAATATTAGAAGCTTCTTGGGTTTGGCCGGTTATTATAGAAGGTTTATTGAGGTTCCTCCATTTCTTCTCCTTTGACAACTTCGACTCAAAAGAAGGCCAAGTTCCAATGGTCGGAAGCTTGTGAGCAAAGTTTCCAACAGTTGAAAGATAGACTTACTTCCGTTCCGGTGTTGACTTTCCCAAAAGGTACAAATGGCTCTATAATGGGTTTGGAATGTGTGCTTATGCAAAATGGCAAGGTGATTGCCTATGCTTTAAGGAAACTAAAGGTTCATGAGAAGAACTATCCTACCCACGATCTTGAATTAGCGGCAGTTGTATTTTCCTTAAAGATTTAGAGGCATTATTTGTATAAGGTTCATGTTGATGCGTTTACCGATCACAAGAGCTTGCAATATGTGTTTACCCAAAAATATCTAAATCTTCACTAAAGAAGGTGGCTTGAGTTATTGAAGGATTATGACATGAGTGTTCTCTATCACCCCGATAAGGTAAATGTGGTGGTGGATGCCCTTAGTGGGTTATCCATGGGTAGTGTTGCACATGTTAATGATGAGACGAAAGAGTTGGTTCAAGATGTTCATAGGATGACCCGATTGGGAGTTCAACTAGTGGATTCCACCAAGGGTGGTATTATGGTCCATAATGGTTCCAAATCTTCTTTCGTGGCCGATGTGAAAGCAAAACAATGTCTTGATCCAACCTTAGTAGAATTGAAGGAAGCGATACTAACGAAGTCCGTAGAGGCTTTCTCCCAAGGGGGAGATGGTATCCTAAGGTACCACAGTCGTTTATGTCTTCCGGATGTTGATGACTTAAGGGAAATATTTTTATTCGAAGCCCATAGTTCTCAATATTCTATTCACTCGGGAGCCACCAAGATGTACCACAATTTGTGGGAGATCTATTGATGGAATGGGATGAAGAAGGATATTGCGGGATTTGAGGCTAAGAGTCCTAATTGCCAACAAGTGAAGGTTGAGCATCAAAGACTGGGAGGTTTATCCCAAGATATTAGCATTCCTACTTGGAAGTGGGAAGATTTGAATATGGACTTCATAGTAGAGTTGCCATGGACTCGGCACCAATATTATTCGATTGAGGTTATAGTCCAATGAATGACGAAGTCTGCCTATTTAATTCCTATGAAGGTTTCCTATATGGCGGAGGATTATGCTAAGTTGTACTTGAGGGAGATGGTAAGGTTGCATGGAGTGCCCTTGTCCATTATCTCCGATAGAGGTACTTGGTTTACTTTATTTTTTTGGAGGTCGTTCCAAAAAGGGTCTTGGCACTAAGGTTAAGCTTAGCACAACTTTTCACCCCCAAACTGATGGGCAAGCGAAAAGAACAATCAAAATATTGGAAAATATGTTAAGGGCTTGCGTGATAGATTTCAAGGGAAGTTGGGATGACCATTTTCTCTTAATAGAATTTAGCTATAATAATAGCTACCATTAGAGTATTGGTATGGCTCCTTTTGAAGCTCTTTATGGTAGGAGGTGTAGATCCCCTATCAGATGGTTTGAGGTGGGTGAGGTTGCTTTGATAGGACTTGAGTTAGTTCATGAGGATATTAAGAAGGTTTGACTCATTAGAGAGAGGTTGAGAATGGCCCAACGGCGACAAAAATCTTATGCCTATGTTAGAAGGAGAAACCTTGAATTTGATGTACAAGATTGGGTTTACTTGAAAATCTCACCCATTTGACATCTCAACTTGTCATCTCCCCCTTAGGTCTAAAGCTGACACTTAAAGGCTATGGAGCTATTCCATCATCTCTAACTACTCTACATCCTCTTTTACTCTAACACTCGGGAGAAGTTTATCTCATGACTACTGAACTCTCCATAAGTAGGTACTAATACTTCTTTCTAAGGTGTTTCTGTTAACCTCTTCTAATTACATACCGTCTTGGTACACCTTATAATGTTCTTTTTACTCTTGTGATTTAGCCACACTTCACTACCCCTGTATAGAGGTTTAGGGTATCTCACTTGTACCACTCATATTTATTGCAACTAATCACCTTCATTTCTCACCTACTCTATGTCATGTCTTTTAGATCAAATCTTAAGACTAACATCATCACCCTCTTGTTGCCATCCTTTTGTCAAGACACTCATCTCAAATTGAAGATTAATGTTTATTACTAAAATCGAATATCAATATGATTGCTCGCTTACTAAACTAATTTACAACTACTAGATACAATTTAGAAACACTCGTCCACTAGGACCTTATGACATGTAGTCAATCCTTACCTCTTAGTCTCCATACTCACATATTACCATTATAGTCGACTTCACAATTTAAGTACTACTTACTCACTTACTGCGGATTATCTCTCAAATAGTTCTATCATCCTATGAATACCATGGGGTTTCCCCCTTCAAAATTCACAAGCCTAGCTTGTGTCTACCACCTCATGAATACTCTACTCAATTATTCAACATATGAATTTAGTCTTCTCTAACACGATGGCACATTGACATCAACTCTATTCTGGTTAGAAAAATATACTCTATCTCAACATGACTAGTAACTATTCCTCTTCCTTCTATCTAGAACTCTCTATAACATTAGTATTCCTTATTTTACTCATAAGGGAAACTCATCACCTGTAGCTGACTGGGTGCATGATTGCAATCAGATAATCTGCCCCATCACTATCTCCTTTCCTTAGATTACTGAACCTCTGCATACTGTCCTCTAATTCTGAGCCCTTTCACTACAACTGCTCATAATCTCGTAATTCATAATATATTTTAGGGCAAAAATACTACCCAAGCTCTAAACATGCCACCCTCTTAAAGGTCTCAGCTGAATAAGGTTTAGGGAAGAGTATACAACACTCTTTTAGCTCTAACGCACGATTCATATGAACATGAGTGCATTCCTCTTAAACTCAACACTTAAACTCACTCATGGGCTTCTCTCAAACCCTTTTGAAGTCCCATGACTTCCTCAAGCCTCTTGCTAAGAGCAACTCATTGATAAAGGACTGCCTTTTCTTATCAACCCCCTCTAGTATGACGGGTATTCAAATGAATCTGAGAAATACACGAGTATGAATAAATATCTATGACATAGATATATTGCACGATTAAGAGTATGAAAAAAGTGAGATAATTCATAAATGTTGCAGCCTTCTAATTATAGATTTGGCGTGCTTTAGACCAATAACTAGGACTCTACAGACACGGCTTTATAGACTCCCTAGGATTCTTTAACTATATGCTTGATATCAAGTTTGTCACGACCCGAGTCTCCACCCTGGACGTGGCTGACACACAAGAACCATTGTTGGTCCCCAATCGAACCCTCATCCTGGCTCACTACAAGCGAAAGACTAACTTAAGCATGCAAAAGCTTAAAAACTGAATAATTAACTCTAAAAAAAATTAGTATATTCAACTCGCTAGAAATAGGAAACTTAAGTCTTTAAAACATTTAACAAAATAAATAAAATAGACTTCTCAAACTCTATTGTCTATCTATGAGGCCTCTACTATTACAGAAGGATATCGGGACAAGACCCACGACATCTCAAAACCACTAACTGTAAGATAAATGGTAAGTCCTCCGAAATATAAGAAGGCTCACAAAACCTAACTGGGACATCCATGACCTCCACGAAACGCATGTTGATGATGGTGAGTACCTTTATCTGCATTATGAAATGATGCAGGCCAAATTGCTCAGTACATGGAATTTACAAGCATGTAAGGGGAATTCTAAAGCATAAACATAGGTTTGAAATTGATAAAAAGGAAACATATTTACCTCTTCTCATCTCACTCAACTCAACTCAAGAATAAGCTACTCAACTCAAAGATTAGGTACTTAACTCAAAGATACTCAACTCAAAGATTGGGAAACAGAGGCACCCGAACCTTCACGAGCAGCTTCCATAGGTCGGTCAGAAGAAGTGGCCATAACCTAATTCCTTCAAAAGGGAAGATCACATTGCATTAGGGATATGTACTAGATGCATATGCACACTACATGCGATGCAATTATCATAAACCATATAAGCGAACAAATAATCTAAATAGAACCCTTTTTGAAAGCAAACAACTATATTAGTAATTCACAACAAGAGTCCTAGAACCACAAACCTAGGCTCTGATGCCAACACTTGTAGCGATCCTTTCGAAACGATACCACTACTTAAACAAGAAATCTAATTAAATACTTGCGACATTTAAAACCAATTAATGAGGGCATACTGATTTTAATCTAGTGGAGGGATTAGATTCATAACGAACTCCAAAAAAGAAATATAACATTTAAGCAATTAACTTACCAGATCTTCATGCATATGTTAACCTCACACTCGAGGGTGAAATAACAAGAATATTACAAGCTTTCGAGTACCGAAATCAGCCGGTTCATGCTTCACACAACTTTCAAGACATATAGCAAATTAGTATATTACAAGATTTGGGTTTACACACCCCAAAAAGATAAAAACGTATAACCATACTTATATTACATCCCATGGTGACATGACCTAATCAACCCTCAAAATCTCCTGTAAATATACAACACAAAGATCATGTAAAAGTCCCAAGGTTATACAAAATATATATGCCTTATATTAAGGCTTTCAAAATCTCCATCATCAATGGCCAGCTTCAAGCATCAATCACGAACAACCCCTACGATAGAAACAACTATCGCTAAGCATATAGCTTAGTGGTGTACAAACTATACGTTTGGACCCCTTAAATTCAACAAGTTATCATTGTCAAGTCAAGGGCAGCACGATCGAAACAAAATCAGTCAATCAAGTAAACAATATACAAGGAGTATCAAGTTCAATATTTAAAGGTCCACATGTCAAGAATGCTCATAACACAACTTTTCAAGAGATTCAATACCAAGGCTCACCCAATATATACATCATGTCGTCACACCAAGCACGAGCAGGTATCAAGAAGGGTCAAAACCCAATAATCAAGAGAACCAAGAACCATATTAAAAAATGGCTTCCTAGTTCGTACTTAAAATGGACAACTTCCATTCTTAAGATGAACTAAAAATCCAGAGTCAAGATGGCAAATGATCCGAACCAAGAGGCATGCCAAAAGTGACAAAGTCGCAGCCACAAGAAGGACAAGGTCCCAACAAGAGTGCTAAGTGATCAAACAATTCGTACAAGTGGGCGAGTTACATAAACATCTTTAATGTATTAAAGAATACCAATACGACAATGCAAAGTGACAAGAGGTAACCAAGGTACCAAGATAACTTTCAGATATACTAGCAGGTAAAAAGAGTACAAGTATACGTTTATACACAAACCTCAGTTCTTTAGGACAAAAACAGTCTAACAAAACTCCACGAGTCAAACTGTAGACTTAGCAGCGTATCAAAGTCTTTAACTTGTACACGAGGATATACAACCTTAAAAAAATGAATTCAATAAGTTATTTACTTTCTAGCAACTCAATAATGATGACGTAAAATAGGGGTTATCATCACAAGTAAGCCTAGCCTGTACAAATACGACTATGCTCCTAAACAATAAATTTTGTCCATCCTAGTGCATCATGTCGCAACTAAGATTTATAATGGGAAACGGCAAAACTGGACTGTGTACTCTTCATGAAAGATGTAGGTACCTCTTTTATGGTTTCAAAAAACCAAGAATCACCGCAAAATGTATTTTGGATACAATGATATATTCAAAACAAAACTTCAGAATCTGGACAGAACTTGTCCTATGATGCGTCCCATATTTCGAAACCATAACAACTAAATTAGAGTTTAACATAAACATAAGAGTTGTACATATACGAATTATCTTTCCAAAGCATATTTATTCACAGTAAACAAAGTTCTATATAACGAGATATGCTTAATCTACTATACGCTACCCAGCTCAGAAATAGGTTTTACCACTTACCAAAGAGAAGAGTGTAACTCGATTTCCAGCCAAAAGGACCAAGATTTTCTCTTGTGATCTTGAAGAACAACAGGGTTAGATTAATGTTCTAAGGGACTTATACTTCAGATGAGACGAATTTTCCTAAGAGGAGGTGTCAAAATATAGTAACACAAGAGGTGCTTATCATATACACAGCTGTCCATAAAAGTTGGCTGCCCCAATACTTTTGTGCTGCCCAAATGCATACATATACACCTATATGTATATACATATATATATTATCCTTCACCCCCTTTTAAAGCTATACACATTTCTAATTAAAACATTACGCAAATACCCCCCATACAATACATTAAATTACGATGACAATTATTTTAAGCAAGGTTGCAAATATAACATTATTTCAAGTTCCCAAAATGAGAATTAAACATATTGTAATAATTAAGCAGTGGTTTATCGACATGCGACTCTTGTTAGCATTTTCGGGGTGTTACACATTTTATGTTGAGTAAGCCTTCCATTTAGAGTTTAGCCAGGCCAAGGGTTCGCTTTGGGACAACAATGATTCTGGAGTGCCAGTCGCGTCCAGGGTGTAGGCTCAGGACGTGACAATACAATCCCCCTCCCTACTTGGGGTATGGTTTAGTTAAGTTTTTGGGTTTTTTTAATAATTAATGTATATAATAAAATATAATATTATTTATATATTTTTTGAACTAACAAGAAATTAGGTATCTAATAAAAAATTATAATTTAAAATTATCAGCTTATTTATTAAATACTTAAATTAGAAGATACATTTATTTTTGTTTCTATAATAATTTTCTTTTCTTTAAAATAAAACCTACACTAAAATGAGACTCTATTTTTTTTTTGTAATTTTCAAATATTTTAAATTTAACTACTGAAATAAGATAAAATCAAAATATTTAATTTAGGGTTATAATAAATATTTAAGGAAAAAAAAGTGTAAAATCTCTATTTCGGTTAAAAACTACATGTCTACAGTATTTCCCTCTTTGACTAGAAAAAAGAAGAGTTTACTGACAAAGAAGTAGACAATGAGACAAGTTTTGACCGGACTCTCATTGAAAAGAAAAAACATGTGATCGAGTCCTTGTTTTTGACAACCTACATATCCCTGGAAATAAGGGAATTAGGTTAGGTGTAGTTCAAGGATATGGAATGATGAGTTTAAGTTAAGTGAGGTCCCATTGTTGGGTCCTGATATATTATATCCCATTGTCCAGGTGGCACCTTCTATAATAAATCTCATTTTCCAGGAGGGTTATGCTATAACAATTCTCATTGTCTAAAAGGGTCCTACTATACTATATTCTATTATCCTATTGGGTCCTGCTATACTAAATCCCATTTTCGAGGAGGGTCCTGCTACACTAATTCCTATTGCCTAGGAGGGTCCTGGTATACTATACTAAATCCCATTGTCCATGAGAGTCCTACTATCTTTTTAAATTACATTGTCCAGGAGTGTCCTTCTATACTATACTATATCCGATTGTCTAGGAGGGTCTTGCTATACTATAATATATCCCAATGTCTAGGAGGGTGCTGCTAATCCCATTAAATCCATTATGTAGGAGGGTCTTGCTAATCCTATTGTCCAGGAGGGTCCTGCTAAACTATATCTCATTGTCCAAGACGGTCCTACTATACTAAATCCCCTCATTCAGAAAGATCTTGCTAAATAGAACCATCAAATAAATCAGCACAACATTTCTTTTTTTGCCCCAGTTTGCACCAGGAACGTTTTTGTGAGTTATTAGCAATGGTAAACTTCAAAAAGGAAATGTCTCAAACAAGAAAGTGTATATCATAGGAGAAAAAATATATAAAAAATAATGCCTTTAGACTTGGAAGTTGTCTATGACTAGGAAGTTCTTATCCATAAAAATGAATTTTTTTTTTGTCTCAGACTAGGAAGGGTTAATCCTAGGAGAAAATTATAATTAAATGTATATGCATGTAAATTTTGTTTTGTTTGTTTTTCGTATTTTTTGCAATGGTGTTTATAAATTTTAGTCTTCAAGATATTCTTTATTTCAGAAACATTTCCCCTGTTTCAAAAAACAAAGAAGACAAGTTGTGATTTTTTTGTCGGTTGGTTTGTGGCATTGGCTTTGCGGATGTTTGCTCCTATTGTTACCATGTTTGAAGCTAAGTTCAGCTTGGATAGACTGGTTTGTTTGTTAGACAACTCACCTTGATAATCTTGAAGACATCTCTAGTTATTCATAAATTCAAACTTCACATTTATTATAACGTTTCAACCTTCCAACAATCACTAAAGCTTGTATTCATATAAATCATAAAATTTGTCGATTATTGACAAGTTATTGTGCATATCATTATTTCCTCAATCAAGTCACGTTTGATATGTTGTCCAAATTTTTCTTTGTTCAATTGAAGTTATAGTAGCAAATTTTGAAATAATTTTTGTTTTTTTATAATGAAGACGAACTCAAAGAAATATTGCAAACAAAATAGAGTGACACAAAATAAGAAGAAATAGCATTTGACCAATTTGATAGAAAATAAAAATAACAATGGACTCCTTTAAGAGTGGTAGAAAATTATAATGATCATGACATGCATTTTTTTATCAAATGGTTTGATTTGCAAAAATTTCACTAAAAAGTGTGTCATTTTGTTTGTCTCTGACTCACTATCACCTAA
This sequence comes from Solanum tuberosum, assembly GCF_000226075.1. Taxonomy (NCBI): domain Eukaryota; kingdom Viridiplantae; phylum Streptophyta; class Magnoliopsida; order Solanales; family Solanaceae; genus Solanum; species Solanum tuberosum. Next base: position 315,034 of record NW_006239179.1, on the reverse strand, counting down.
CGCTGCCCTGGCGGTTTTCACTAATAAGACTCTCTCATTTTTTTAATTTCTCCCAACTCAAATAATGTCTTATAGTGCTTGTAAGGATATTTATTGATGAGACTGTATTATTTTTAAATCTTTATGACATGAACTGATATTTTCCTTATATGATAATCAACACTGAAGGCTCGCTTGAATTTTCATGGTTAAAAGTTGATCAAAAGGTCTTTATTTGGATGTAACGTGACTTTTGAACAAGGTAACAAAGAAAGGGATGGCATGAAAGCTCAAATATAACACTTGTAATAGGATTAAAACTTAAAACTTTTGGATCAACTCTTTTTGTAAAAAAAAACCCTGTTCATTTCCTATTTTTTGTGATGAGGGCTTTCTATATTTATTCTTAGTTAGAACAAACATAAAATAAGGCGGCCTACGTATCGTGTCAAAGCAAGAATCGGGTTGAACGTAGTTTGTAGACCTTGTTCTTTTGTTGTTATTGGCTTTTCTTTACTCCAAATTTTCTTTGTTCTTTTTTTTGGACCCTTTTTTCTCTTTTAACTTTTTCTTGACTTGCTTCTTTTTTGTTTTTAAAAAAAATATTGTATTTTGATTTAAAAAGAGAGGTATGAAGAAAAATAATATTAAAGCTCAAAATGGTAGTAAAGGATTACACAGTGTTTGGATAGCAGAATGAAATGTTTTCGTCATATCAATTTTTAAAAATGTCAAACAAAAGCATGACTTTTAAGATGAGAAGTGAAAATCATACAATATATCTTTGAAACATATGTATTGATGGATATGTCTATCATTTTTGTTTAATGGCTATTGATTAAAATTCTTCATTTGAGCAATATCTTTTTCACAACAAATGAAATATGTCAATTTAGATGGAATTTTTCCTTTTTACTGTTTTGATATTAAATGAGGTGTCGAAGTATTTAAATCCTTTATTCGTTTCCTCGAATATTTTTTTTCAACTTCTTTAATATATTCATTCCATGATTATATGATGACTTTAAGATATGACAAAATTCCACTTACATATCATGCCACGAAAATTGAATTGAAAAGACATGTATATATGCTAAGCTAAACAGAATCAATCAAAGTGACACAAACCAAAGAATACATAAAGTAAAAGATAAAAGGACAGGACGACAAGACACCAAACTAAAGTTTAGGTTACAACCCAATAATAACCCAAACTACGACAAGAAACAACAAAAGGACACATAAGAGAAATGATAGAAGGGTCTGACTCAATAAAATAAAACCTAAATCTAAATTCCATATGGGAAATGATAACAAAATAAGCTAGGCATACACTTTTGTCTAGAGAAAAGAAGAGTGTCTCTGAATTACTAAGCTCGACTTTTGAGCAACCACAATCTATGAAGCATCTACTATTACAGAAGGTTATTGGGAAAAGACTCACGACATATGAATGTATGATACAAGTGAAGTCCTCTGAAATATAAGATGGCTCACCAAAGCTGACTGGAATATCACATGATCTCAACGAAATGCCTGTTGATGATCTTGAATACCTGTATCTGCATCATGAAACGATGCAGACCAAATGGCTCAGTAAATAGAATGTACGAGCATGTAAGGGGAATTTTAAAGCATAACAAACATAAGCTTGAGCTGATGGAAAAGAAACATACTTACCTCTTCTCAACTCACTCAACTCAACTCAACTAAACTCAATGAAACATAGTTCAACTTAACTCAAAGAAAATAGGGCTCAACTAAATAGTAAGATACTAAACTCATGGAAATATAGTTCAGCTCAACTCAGAGAAATATAGTTTAAGTCAACTCAGAGAAAAAGGGCTCAACTCAAAAGTATGATACTCTACTCTGTGAAACATAGTTCAACTCAACTAAGAAAAATAGGGCTCAACTTAACAATAAGATACTCAACTATGTGAAACATAGTTCAACTCAACTCGAAGAAATTGGGCAAAACTCAACTCTGTATACTCAATGATAAAACAACAATAAAAGATGCAATAACTGAAAAAGTTTTTTAAAAAGGGATAATAACTCAGTTGTATGAAAAAATACAATAATAAGTCAAATGTATGAAAATAATTTAATAACACTTACTCTTATGTAAAGATACAAAATAATTTTGTTTGAGAGATTCTCTAATCGAGAACCATCACTATGATCTATGTGATGATACAACGTCCCCAAGCTGCCAGAACTGTCCTATACTTTATCGAGGTATAGAAACTAACTAAGTGGATCCACTAAGCTATGCTTAAAAAGAAATAAGGAATCATCTAAAAAGTATGATCCTTTACCCATGTTGGCATACATGGTTTATGGGGGCTATGAGTTTTAGGACTCTCCCCCATATCGGTGCTCAATATTACTCCCAAAATATACTTAGCTCATATGTTTTAAAGAAAACATCTCTCTTTCTGTGTTTTGAGTTTATTACTAAAAAATCTTTCTCTTAAAAGAGATGGTACTCAAACTGCTCAAAACTCTTTTGTAAATCTCAATTTCCGCCTCTTTTAAATATTAAAACATTTACTCTTGGGAATACTTAGTTCCCATGATTCATTTTAAAGAAAATAAAACTTGATTCTACTCTTCCACATACTCATTTACTCAAGCCTTTAAACATATTATGTATAATTGTAAAAGAATTCCCAAAATAGGGTTCATGTTGAATTATGGACGTGAACGACTCGATTCAAGGTTTTCAATAACAATATATAGAACTCAATACTCGAAACTTGTTGGCATTTTTAATAAAGAAATAAAGAAAATAATAGAGAAAGACTTTGACAGAAAAAATACTGCAGTATTATCAAAGGGAATTATTTTATTAATAATTCAGAGACTTGCATTTATAGATATAATTCCTAACTAAAAATAGAAAAATAAGATACTAACATTCCAGCTTAATTCAAATAACAAATAAAAAGAACTAACTCCTAAATATAAGTCAAATAGGACTCTAATAACATAATTTAAAAGTCCTAAAAATAGCTAATTGTTTTATTTCTGCAATATCCTGAGACATATTCTCAACACTCCTTCTTGGATCAGGAATTGTAGATTGTAGTCTCATCTGAAATTGACCTTGTGAATAAATCTGCTAATTCATCCTTTGTCTTGCAAGGCTTGTGTGCATCTTCTATTGGATTAAATGAGAAGCTCTTACCTCTCATTTGAACTTGTAAAATCTCTTGCTTAGTAGAATAAAAAATTCGACAATATTTTTCTCCAAATAATAATTTAAATCCTTTTTCTATTAAATGACCAACACTAAACAAAGTTCATCCAGTCACACTGGGTCTCAAGCCATTCAGTCACACTTGTGAAGGTTGAAAAGCCGATAAATGTCGGGGACAGTGTGCAAGCTCCCTGTGAGGACTCTGTGCTCCTCTGTAACTATTCGGGCCTTCTTCTCTTTATCATTAATCATCTTGGCATCCCGATAGATTTGCCATTGGCCCTCAACACACCATCTGTTTAGCTCACCAGCCACTGGATTAGGGTTCTCATTTCTTGGTATGGTTACTGACTCTGAGCTAGTGGCCTCATCAGATAAGGCTTCTTGTTCATTCTGGCTAGACCCTGTGGCTGACTTGGTATTAGACCCCGAAGCATGCGCAGACTCGGAACCTGAAGCATGGTTGGACTCAGAGCCCGAAGTATGGGTAACTCAGAGCCAGACGCAGACCCAGTAGCTGAACTGGAAGCAGCCCCAATTGGTGACCCGATCAGTGTATGCTCCTCATCAGACTGGGAGACAGTGATTACGTCGGGAATCACCTTCTGGGGTGCCTCTGGTGGCTCGGGGTGCAGTGGGAGATGTCCTTGTGTTGGGAGGAACGTATGCTGGATCTCTTTCCGTGTCTGTGTCCTTATCGATTAACCTGAAATTAGGAGCAACCGATTTTGACTTGCCCTGTTTTGAGTAGGTGATTAGTTTCTTCGGTGCCATCGTACCTGTGGAAGCGATATTAGTGCCAAAACTAAATCTAAACAACTAAAAAAAAACTTTAGAACTATAAACGAACAGTAACAAAGTCCTAAGAAAATTTCAGAAAGAGGTTACAGTGGTCATCCATGGAGGGGACCTACGGTCCATAGACTGATCTACAGTCCGTGGAACCCTTTAGTGGATCACCGGACCAACAATATTGGTCGCAGATGGAAACCACGGATGTACAGAACGGTCCGTAGATTGATCTACAGACCGTAGTCCACATCCGTGGTTTCACACTTGGTGAAATTTTTAAGAGCATCCACATACGAACCCAATCTGCGATTTGTAGACGGGGTATCTTGGATGGGATCTGTGTCAGGTTTTAGCCATTCTTAATTTTCAAGTCCACATCTTAGACCATTTTCAACAATATCCTAGTCTAATCATGCATTTCAACATTGAATCATGCTAGTTTGTCATTCTCAGGATTTTGATTAATCATTTTGACAATTATTTCAGACAAACCTTGGAACCCTATTTCGAAACTTACATGTAGACTTATAATCACATACAACGAGGCAACACAATCAGTATCTATAGTTCCAAGGGCATTGTAACTTCCAATTTTATCATGCAATTTCATCTTACAGTTACCCAAGGTCAAGACCTGACTCTCGACTTTCTATATTCTATCTATGAACTTACATTCGAAGTAAGGGGAAAGTCTATTACCTTTACAAGCAACGTGGAGTGAGGTGATTTCGTGATGACACTAAGTTTTGCAAGATCAAAGAATCGCCTCTTCATTACTAACCCAACAACGTTTTTGTGAAATATGGAATGAGTTGTATTCGGAATGGAAAGGAATTGTCGGAATGATGGGGGAATGGAAGGGATGATTTTAAGGAGGAGTTATGGCGTGATTTAGGGGAGTTGAGGGTGTTTGAAATGGTTGTAGAGTGAATGGAGGGAAGTGGAAATGATTTGAAATTAGGGGAGTTTTAAATAAGGGGGTCCGGGTCGGGTCAGAGAGATTTAGGGTTTTGGACCCACGAAACCCCGTCTATGGTCCGTGGGTCGATCTACGGTCTGTAGGTTGGGATAGTAGATCACTCTTATACTTGGAAAAATTTAGGAGCTTACCTGGGATCTACGGACACCATCCACGGTCCGTGGATAGAACGACGGACCGTCGATGGGGTCCGTAGACCTCTGTACCAGACCATTTTCTATAGATTTTTCATAGCGTACCTGCACATGTAGCAACCATTAGGCTATTCTTTTTACATTTTCTGGACACTTTTTAGACACGGACCCTATGCTAATTCTAGCCAACACTAAAAAAAACTAAAACACCTATCTAAAGTTATACAGAGCCACAATTAAACAAAGAAAACTACTAAATGGGAAACAGAAACCTATCGTTGGCTAGATTGTACATCTTGGGTTGCCTCCCAAGCACCGCTTCATTTAACGTCGCTGCACGACCCAAGTTTCTTGATTACACAGACTTCATCAAGATTGTAAGCCTCAATCACTTCTTGGACACTTTCAGCATTTCCCAGATAGATCTTGATCTTTTGCCCATAAGCGATCGTTATCGAGTAAAGAACCCAACTTGTAGGTTGGGGTCGATCCCACGAGGAAAATGGTTTAGACTTTACTTTAACCAACAATTATATTGGTTGCACTTTTGTGAGCAAAAATGGCCCAGTCCATTTAGACTTGAGTTTTCCTAGAAACAAACGTAACCTCGAGTTGAATAGAAGAGCAAGATCACCAACCACAAATTCTCGCTTTTCAATTCTTTGATCATGATACCGTTTAATCTTCTCTTTGTACAAGGCTGAATTTTCATAAGCTTTTAGGCAAAACTCATCAAGCATATTCAAGTTATTCATTCTTTGATTCGATGTGGCGCCCCAATCCAAGTTGAGCTTCTTCATTGCCCACATCGCCTTATGCTCTAGCTGTACCGGTAAACGACAAGACTTCTCATGTACAAATTGGTAAGGAGATATACCTATGGGGGTCTTGTATGCAGTATTCATTCTTTGATTCGATGTGGCGCCCCAATCCAAGTTGAGCTTCTTCATTGCCCACATCGCCTTATGCTCTAGCTGTACCGGTAAACGACAAGACTTCTCATGTACAAATTGGTAAGGAGATATACCTATGGGGGTCTTGTATGCAGTGCGATAGGCCCATAGAGCATCATCAAGCTTCCTTGACCAATCCGTTCTATTAGCATTCATAGTCTTCGCTAAGATCTGTTTAATTTCTCTGTTGGACACTTCAACTTGCCCACTAGTCTGCAGATGGTAAGGAGTGGCTACATTGTGGTGGACACCATATTTATCAAGTAGTTCCTTGAACAATGTGAGAACTTCCGTCGCTGATAATCGCCCTCGATGTACCGAATCTGGAGAAGATGTTCTTTTTCAATAATGCGGTGATACTTGTACCTTCATTGTTGGGGAGCGCAACTGCTTCCACCCACTTCGATACATAATCAGCCGCAACAAGAATATACTACATCCCGTATGAGCTACACAAATGGACCCATAAAATCAATGCCCCATACATCAAACAACTCTATCACCAATATCGGATTCATAGGGAGATCTTGCCTCTTTTGAAATCCCTCCTTCTCCTTGGCAACGATCACAAGACTTGGTGAAATCATGAACATCTTGGTGGATGGTACGCCAGTAGTACCCTCACTGCAAAATCTTATGCGAAGTCCAAATACCACTATGATGCCCACCAACAGGCGATGAATGGCATGCTTCAAGTACACTCAGCATCTCAACCTCGGGCACACAGTGACAAATAATCCTATCAGCACAACTACGATACGAGTAAAGTTCATCCCAAAAGAATTTCTTCACTTCATGCATAAAGTTTCTCCTCTGGTGAAAAGACAAGTCCGGGGGCACCAAATCGCTTGCCAAATAATTAGCAAAGTCTGTGAACCATGGAATCAAATCATGAGAAGCAGCCAATACCTGTTCATCTGGAAAAGCATCATTAATTTCAGCCCTATCTCCAAGCTTTAGCATAGCCTCTTCCTCTAATCTGGACAAGTGATCGACAACTTGATTTTCGGTCCCCTTTCTATCTTTTAGCACAAAATTAAACTCTCGCAGCAACAATACCCATCTAATCAATCTTGGTTTTGCATCCTTTTTCGCCATCAAATACCTCAATGCAGAATGGTCAGTATGCACTATGACCTTAGTACCAAGCAAATAGGATCTAAATTTCTTGAATGAAAAAACCACCGCAAGAAGTTCTTGTTCGGTCACAGTATAATTCTTCTGGGCTACATTTAGAGCTTTGCTAGCATAGTAAATAGGGTGAAATTTTTTCTCTTTCCTCTGTCCCAGTACCACACCAAACGCTACTCCACTTGCATCACACAGTACCTCAAACGGTTGTCCCCAATCAGGTGAAATAATGATAGGTGCAGTGACCAACTACTCCTTGAACTCTCCAAATGCTCTCAGACAAGCCTCATCAAAGTCAGACTTATACTCCTTTGTGAGCAGTTTGCACAATGGGTGTGCAATTTTTGAAAAGTCTTTTATGAATCTCCTATAGAACCCAGCATGACCAAGAAAACTTCTAACACCTTTTACAAAAATAGGCGGCGGAAGTTTTTCTATTACCTCTACTTTAGCTGTATCAACCTCAATACCTTTCTCTGAAATTTGATGACCTAACACTATACCTTCTTTAACTATGGAATGACACTTCTCCCAATTCAGCAACAAGTTGCAGTCTTTACACATCTTAAGCACCTCAGCCAAATGATCCAGACAATGATCAAAAGAATCACCTACAACTGAAAAATCATCCATGAACACTTCAATAGTGTCCTCCACCATATCAGAAAATATCGACATCCATCACTATGAGATATGTGATAATACAACGTCTAGCCCACGTTGCTAGAACTGTCCTACAATTTACCGGGATATAGAACCTACTAACTAAGTGTTTCGACTAAGCTATGCTTAAAAAGCAATAGGGAATCCTCTAAAAAGTATGATCATTTACCCATGTTGGCATATATGGTTTATGGGGGTTGTAAGATGTTAGGACTCTCCCCCATAGCGGTGACCAATACTACTCCCAATATATACTTAGCTCATATGTTTTAAAGAAAACCTAACTCTTTCTATTTTTTGTGATTATTACTCAAAAATCTTTCTCTTAAAAGAGATGGTACTCAAACTGCTCCAAATAATTTTTGAAATCTCAGTTTCCTCCTCTTTTAAATGTGAAAACATTTACTTTTAGGATTAATTAGTTTCCATATATTAATTTTTCTAACAACCCGTATCCGGAAACAGACCAAAACAATAAATTTCCAGAAGTTGCAGGTGCAACACACGGAGCATAGGGTGACCTACAGTCCGTCCTAAGTATCCGTGGATGGCCACCTGCAGCTCTCCCCAGAATCAACCCAGAAGTTTCTCTAAGACATAACCTGCGGCAGGACCCATGTGTTGTAGGTCAGAAAACACAACGTGGTCCAGGTCCATGGATGAGGCCTCAAAACCTGGCTGTGAAGACGATCAACGGACTGACATGATGGATCGTGGATCAGTCCACGAACCATCGATCAATCCGTAGATAGAGACCCTCAGGACCCCCAGAACCCATCCTCTGAAGTCAATCGACGGACTCACATAACGGATTGTGGATCAATCCACAGACCGTCGATCACTCTATAGGTCAAGACCCGTAAGACCCCCAGAACCCTTCATGTAAAGTCGATCGATAGACTGACATGATGGATCATGGATCAATCCATGGACCGTCGATTAGTCCATAGGTAGCTTCTGCATATTTTAAGTCAGGGGTAGTTTGGGCTTTTCCTCATGCGTTTGACCCATACACTAAGTTGTTTAACTCCTAAACTACGTGGTTTTGGTCATTTTTAGACTAGTAAACTAATTAGAACCTAACCTAATCAATTATTCACCAAAAATTCATCAAACGTAGAACAAAATAGAGGAGAAAGTCTAGCAGACCTAGTTCAAGAACGTAGCAAATTTTCATCACTTCCTAACCCGAAATCAAAAGATTTCTCTTTGAATTTCGTCACCAGGTATGTGTAATTTCACTACTGGGTTCCTTTAACCCATTAGGTCCCTAGAATTCAGTAAAATTCTTGATTCCCTTAATATTATATAGACCTAGGGTTTCTAGAATTTCAGTAGATCATTATGAATTAGTTACTTTAATGTTCATAATTAGATTATCATGATTTTAGTATTGTTTTTAGTATATTCTTTGATAAATTCAAAACCCTAGCTACGTAGTTCTTTTAGTTCATCAATTGCACAAGCTAGGTTAGTTATTTCAGATATACGTGCTTCAGATTTGAATATTTCATTATCAGTACATTAATGTTGCATTTTCAGTTAGCATGTCAGTATTTTGAACTATCCAGTATTACAGAAATCCAGTCATAAATTATTAAATACATAATCAATTGTGAGTAGCTTAATACCGAGTGGACTAAGGTCACTCACCCTCAAGTCCCAAAACTACATGCCCTGTAAGTAGTAAGTCCCCTCTATAGGCATCATTTTAGTGATCACGCCAGTCATGACTCTATACCTCTAATAGAGTATATTGGGTCCTCTTGATGTGCCGTATACATCGGACTCCACATTTAGCTCATGTGGTTTTATGTCAGTTATTACTACATCCCTTACAGTCAAATTCTATTGGATTGACCACGTTATCAGTCACACATCAGTACTCAGTTTCAGCATGTTATAAACTTGGTCATTATATTCAGTCATTTCATGTTCAGTATTCTCAGTTTAGTATCATGCTTATCTCTTGTCATTGCTCAGATATATGCTTTGGTTCAATTATGTTTATTGTTCAACTTTACTCTATCCTGCATTGTTACGCCCCTTAAAACTAGTAGGTGAAATTAGAGCCTTATGAGTGAGGTGTTGAGTTTGATGTGCGTTCATATGTTGTGAAATGGTTCCCCGAGCCTAGGTTGAGTAGTCTAGGGGTTAAACATCAAGGTACAACCCTCCATGGACCAATCAAGGGTCCTTGAGGAGGACCCTAAAGTCTAACACCCAAAGCATCCAAGAGCCAAAAAGATGCCAAGAATTACTTGACCTATGGATGGGACCTACTAGGAGTAGGTCCATCCACGCCCCATGGCTCTTGGGCGTAGGTCAAGAGGCCTTGAAGAGGATCTACAGGTCATGAACCACTAACCTGCAACACATCCCATGGACCCACTCACGGTTTGTGTGGGAGGGGGGAGGCCGTAGGTGATACGCTCAAATTACACCTCCCTAAAGAAGCATAAGCGATCGTTATCTTATGCTCTTTAGCAAACGACGGACCTGCAGTATAGATCGTAGATCAATCTACGGTCCGTCATTCCCCTTTCGTAACTCCACACTTCGAATCTTCAAAAATCACGCATTGGAACCCTCGCAGTATCAATCTACGGATCAACAGTACAATCCGTAGATCAATCTACGGACCGTAAATGGCCACCGTGGTTCCAAACTCAGTCAAATTTCCCTGATTTGCCTTCCATGCCTTGCCTGCTGATCTCCGGCCATCACCTACGGAGCATCACTGGACCTACGGTCTGTAGATCACCTCCGTAGGTGCCCTTTCTACAGTTATTTTCAGGTGTCCCTTTACTTCCGTGCCTGAACTTCTTTCCTGCAAAATATGATAAAAACACATAAAAACCAATCCAAAAAGCCCCTAGACAAACACAACTTGTAAGTGAAATGTATTATAAATACCGTAAACTCACGGTATATCAGTAGGTCATGCCTTCATAATTCCCAAGACCCCAATTCATAACTAACTTTACCCCTAATTATTTGTATCACTAAGAACCTCCATTGGAGAAGAAGAAGTCAAGGTCTAGGGCTCAAGAACTCAACTTTTCCATTCAAATTCGTGAAGAATCTTCATTTTAGGTATAGTAGTTATGATTGATGGTTAGCTTTTCATCCATGAAGTTCTTAAACTCTCAATTTCAAAGTAGAAAATTCTCCAAAACCTAGGGTTTTCATTCCAAGTCATGGACTACTTCTAAAAACGTTTTCAATGATTTAATTTACTTATATTATGATCAAATTGATGAATTACTACTGTTTTAAGATGAATTCTTCAAGAGTCCATGAATTTCCCTATTTTCCCAATTTGGATCTTAAAGTGTGCGTATTATTATATGTTGATATAATTGAATGGATATTGGTTGTTTGTGGTGTAATTACATGATTTTAGTATGATTATAGATGTATTGTTGATTAACCTAAGGTTTTAGGGTGAAATTGATATGAATTGGTTTTATGCCATGAATGAGGCAATTGACGGCTTAGGTGTGATCCTCTAACATTGATGAACTACTTTATGAATTACTTGAGATTAAAGTAACTAAAGATGAATTACTTAACAGTAAAACTTGTAAACATGAATTGGATAGACTAGGGCTTATATGATGGATCATGGTTTGTATGATGTTATACGACTAAAATTGTAACACCCCGTATCCGAAAATAGACCAGATTGCAGATTTTTAGTGTTGTAGGTGGAACTCACGGGCACCATCCAAGGACCGTAGGAGGAGCCACGGTCCGTCCTGCAGGTCCGTGTTTCGTGTCAGCAAACTCCCCCAGAACTCAGCTAGAAATTCGGCTAAGTGTTGACCCACGGCCGGACCTACGGTCCGTAGGTCAGGTCACGGATCGTGGTTCGTGACCGTGGATCGATGCCCCTAAACCTAGCTTCAGTCCCGATTGATGGTTGACCAGTATGGACCATCATTCGATGCACAGTCCGTAGGTCTGACCGTAGGTAAGAGTAGCAGCCAGTTAGATGAAAATCGTGATTGGATCAACTTCAGATGGTCATAACTTTTAGCACAACAAAATTATGTGTCCCATTACCTATGATATGATAGATAATGGAATCCTCTTTCCAACGCCACCAACTTTGCAAAAATCCGACATCCGAGTAAAATGTTATGTTCGTTTTAGTGAAGCCCTATCAGGTAGACTCGACCGACGATTCCAATCGACGGACCATCGATTGAATGACGGCCCGTCAGTCCCGTCCGTCAATCACTCCGACAGCAGTTAAGACAGGGGTCTTTTGGTCTTTTCCTGTTTCGTTTAACCCCTAAGATACGTCGTTTAAACCCTAAATCATGATGTTTTAGTCAGTTTAAGCCTAGAAACATAACTAGAACTTACCTTAGTCAAAATCATTAATCAAAACTTAGAAAATTAGAAGCAAGAGAGGAGAAAAAGGTCAAACACCCTAATTTAGGAACGCCACAAGTTTTCTTCAGTTCTAGCCCTGAAATCAAAAGATATCTTCGTAGAATTCGTCACCAGGTATGTGGGATTTCACTAGTTGGGTTCCTTTCGCCATTAGGTCCTTAGAATTCAATCAGATTCTTGAATCCATGATTATGAACAAACCTAGGGTTTCTAGAATTTCAACAGATCATGATGAATTAGTTATTTAAATGTTCCAAATCAGATTATCATGTTATTACTTTGTTTCTTGCATGAATTTCAGAACCCTAGCTATATATTTCTTTAGTTTTGGAATTACACATGCTAGGTCAGATATCTCAGTTATTCAGTTATACATGCCTTAGTTATTAATATATCATTATCAAATTAATTGTTGCATTCTCAGTTTGCATGTTCAGTTCGAGCTATCCAGTATTTTACAAAAATTCAGTCATAACTAGTTAACCACTTAATCTATTAGGAGTAGCATAATACCGAGTTGGACTAGGGTTCAGCGTACCCATATAGTCGCAGATGTATGAGCCACGTAGGTGTAAGTCCCCTTTGTGGGCAACATCAGTTTAGTGATCACGCCAGCATGCCTCTATACCTCTGGCATGGTATATTAAGTCCTCTCGATGGGGCGTATACATCGGACTCCACATTTAGCTCATGTGGTTTTATGTCGGTTATTAGTAGCTCCCACAGTTCAGTCAGACTCTATTGCATTGACCATATTTCAGTACACTCAGTATTCAGTCTCAGCATGTTATAAATTTGGTCATTGCATCAGTTAGCTCAGTATTCAGTATTTTTAGTATCTATATCATGTTCAGATTATATCATTGCCTATTTGCTTTGTCAAGTTATATATTTATTTCAGCTTTACTCTAGCCTGCATGCTCAGTACTTTTCAAGTACTGACGCATACGTGCGCTACATCTTCTCGTGATATAGGTTCAGGTTCTCAGCATCCAGATCACGCTTAGATCGGTCCTCGATCTCTAGTTCAGCAGCATCAATGGTGAGTCCTCATTCTTCGAGGACAATAGTCTTGTCATCTTTCAGTTTTCAGTCTTTTAGTTTCAAATTTTTTAGACTTAGTTGGGGCATGTCCCAACACTTCTAGTCAATTTAGAGGCTTATTTCGGACATAGTTAGATTCAGCTTACTATTGAGTTAATATCTTCTTTGTATTAAACTTATCAGTTTTCATATATCTCAGTTATAGTTTATGGGTATTCCCCATCTTTTCATTTTTATTTATGATTATAACTTCCGCACAGTTTCTATTATTCAGATTATATTTAGTATGCTCATGATCATCCCAGCAGGGTTAGCTTGGGATCACTTATGGTCGTAGGTCCCGCGTATACGTCTCGGGGGTAGTCTCGGGGTGTGACAAACTTGGTATCAGAGCATTAGGTTTAAGTGTCCTAGGATGTCTGAAAAGCTGCACTAGGTAGAGTCATTTTCATGGGTGTGTAGTGCGCACCACATTTAATGAGAGGGAGGCTACATAGTGTCTTGGGAAAAATCTTCATTTTCTTGTTACTTTTATCGTGCGTAAGGTATGATCTATTTCTGTTCTAACTCGACGTTCTACGTTTCCCTGATCATGCCTCCTCGTAGACTAATGCTAGGAATGCGAATGCCAGTAGCGCAAACGCAGCTCCTCTAGTTCCAGATCAGGAAGTCTCAAATGCTGATTTCAGGAATGCCATTCAGATGTTGGCCCAGAGTGTCGCTAACTAGAATAATCAGCGGGTTCAAGCTCCTGTGAATGCAAAATGGTGAATCAGCAGCAGCAAGGGTCTGTGACTTTGTTAGGATGAATCCGCCTGAGTTTTTTAGGATTCGCAGACTGGTGAAGATTTCCCAAAAATTTCTGGATGAGATCAAGAAGATCTTTGAGGTGAGGCAGGTCACTTGGAATGATCGGGTTGAGTTAGCATCTTACCAACTTAAGGATGTCGCTCATATCTGGTATACTCAGTGGAAGGAGAACAGGGGTATAGATGTCGCTCCTATTACTGGGGATTGTTTCAGCGAAACCTTTCTGGACAAGTTTTTCCCTATAGAGTTGAGAGAAGCAAGGGCCCAGGAATTTATGAACTTGAGGTAGGGTAACATGACTGTCCATGAGTATGGGCTCAAGTTTAACCAACTCTCCAGGTATGCTCCTCACATGGTTGATGATTCCAGGGATCAGATGAATAAGTTTCTGTATGGAGTGTCAGACTTAGTGAAAACAGAGTGCAGGAATGCTATGTTGTTGGGAGACATGAACATCTCTAGGCTCATGACTCATGCTCAGCAGGTTGAGGGTGATAAGCATAGGGAACAGGCTAAGGAGACTAAGAAAGAAAGAACAGGTAACTACGAGTATTCCATACAAAAATCGGGTGGTGGAAATCGCTCGCAGTTTCAGCAAAAGTCTTCGACTCTAGCACCTTCATCAACTAGTGTTCCATCCCTCAGTTTCCGTAATGATCAGAAAGGTAGGGCGTCAGGCTCTAAGTTTCAAGGTAGTGTTTCAGGCACCAAAACCTACCCAACTTACC
>NW_006239179.1:287451-299516 GCF_000226075.1 Solanum tuberosum | reverse complement strand
CGGAGTTCCTCCCGGAAGGGAAATCGACTTTGGAATTGATTTCCTTTCAGATACCCAGCCTATTTCTATTCCTCCTTACAGAATGGCTCCAGCTAATTTGAAGGAATTGAAAGAGCACTTGAAAGACCTTCTAGATAAGGGCATCATCAGACATAGTATTTCACCATAGGGTGCGCCAGTGTTGTTCATAAAGAAGAAAGATGGTTCTCTCATTATGTGCATTGACTATAGGCAGTTGAACAAAGTCACAATCAAGAATAAGTATCCCATCCCCAGGATTGATGACCTGTTCGACCAACTTCAGGGTGCTAGTCATTTCTCAAAGATAGACCTCAGATCAAGTTATCATTATCTAAGAGTCAGATATAGTTACATTCCGAAGACAGCCTTCAGAACTCGGTATAGTCATTACCAATTTGTAGTTATTTCATTTGGAGTGACCAATGCTCCTGCAACTATCATGGATTTGATGAACAGAGTATTCAAGCAGTACTTGGACTTGTTCGTTATCGTCTTTATTGATGATATCCTCATTTACTCTAGGAATGAGGAAGAATATGCGAGTCATTTGAGAGTTGTTCTGCAAACTCTCAAAGATCGCCAGTTATTTGCAAAATTTAACAACTGCGAGTTTTGGTTACAATCAGTTACCTCCTTGGGCATATTGTGTCTAGTGAAGGAATTCGAGTAGATTCCCAGAAGATAGAAGCAGTGAAACAATGGCCCAGACCTACCTCTGCTATAGATATCAGAAGTTTCTTGGGTTTAGCGGGCTATTACAGACGGTTTGTGGAA
The DNA here is from genome assembly GCF_000226075.1 of Solanum tuberosum. NCBI lineage: Eukaryota > Viridiplantae > Streptophyta > Magnoliopsida > Solanales > Solanaceae > Solanum > Solanum tuberosum. The sequence goes on along the minus strand of NW_006239179.1, from coordinate 298,721 downwards.
GGATTTTCATCTATAGACTCACCATTGACTAGGTTGACTCAGAAGAAGGTTAAGTTCCAGTGGTCAGATGATTATGAGAAAAGCTTCGCAGAATTGAAAACTAGTTTGACTACAACTCCTGTCTTGACTCTACCAGAGGGTTCAGATGGTTATATGATCTATTGTGATGCATCCAGGGTTGGCCTAGGTTATGTGTTGATGTAGCGAGGTAAGGTTATGTCTTATTCTTCTAGACAGCTTAAGGTACATAAGAAGAATCATCCGACTCATGACCTCAATCTTGCAGCAGTGGTGTTTGCACTCAAGATTTGGAGACACTACTTGTATGGTGTTCATGTAGATGTGTTCACAAACCATAAGAGACTCCAGTATGTATTCACCTAGAAATAGTTGAATCTTTGCCAGAGAAGATGGCTTGAGTTCCTCAAAGATTATGATATGAGCGTGCATTACCATCCGGGTAAGGCAAATGTAGTAGCAAATGTTCTTAGAAGATTATCTATGGGTAGTGTAGCAAATGTTGAGGAAGAAAGAAAAGAGGTAGCAAAGGATGTTCACAGACTTGCTCGCCTAGGAGTTCGTCTTATGAGATTATCAGATGGTGGTGTAACGGTTCAGAATGGGGCAGAATCTTCTTTGGTAGTAGAGGTTACGGAAAAGCAAGACACTGATCCAATCTTGCTTGAACTTAAGGGTGCAGTCCACAATCAGAGAGTGGAGGTTTTCTCCCAAGGGGGAGATGGTTTCCTTCGCTATCAGGGTAGATTGTGTGTTCCTGATGTGGGTGAATTGAGACAGCATATTCTCGCAGAAGCCCACAATTCCAGATATTTTATTCATCCAGGTGCCACTAAGATGTACTGTGATCTGCGGGAAGTATATTGGTGGAATGGAATGAAAAGAGATATACCAGATTTTGTGGCTAAGTGCTCCAATTGCCAGCAAATCAAGGTAGAACATCAGAAACCAGGAGGTATGACTCAAGAGATTGACATTCCTACTTGGAAGTTGGAAGTGATCAACATGGACTTCATCACAGGTTTACCTCGTACTCGCAGACAGCATGACTCCATTTGGGTGATTGTTGATAGGGTTCCTAAGTCTTCTCATTTTTTGGCGGTCAAGACTACAGATTTGGCGGAGGATTACGCCAAGCTTTACATTAATGAGATTGTGAGGTTGCATGGGGTTCCTTTGTCAAGCATCTCAGATAGAGATCCTCCGTTTACCTCTCATTTCTGGAAGTCATTTCAGAAAGGTCTTGGTAATCAGGTTAACCTTAGCACAATATTTCATCCACAGACGGATGGTCATGCAGAGCGTACCATTCAGACCTTAGAGGACATGTTGAGAGCTTGTGTGATCAACTTCAAGGGTAGTTGGGATGATCACCTTCCTCTTATTGAGTTCGCCTACAACAATAGTTACCATTCCAGCAGTTAGGTGGCCCCTTATGAGGCATTGTATGGGTGTAGATGTAGATCTCCAATTGGTTGGTTTGAAGTAGGTGAAGCAGCCTTGATAGGACCAGATTCAGTCCTTGATGCTATGGAGAAAGTGCAACTCATTAGAGATAGACTTAAGACTGCCCAGAGTCGTCAGAAGTCTTATGCAGATGTGAGAAGAAGGGAACTAGAGTTCCAAGTTGATGATTGGGTTTTCCTGAAAGTGTCACCTATGAAGGATGTGATGAGATTTGGCAAGAAAGGGAAGCTCAGTCCCAGATATGTAGCCCCTTACCAGATCTTGAAAAGGATTGGTAAAGTGTCTTATGAGGTAGAGTTGCCAGCAGATTTAGCAGTAGTGCATCTAGTCTTTCATATTTCACTTTTGAAGAAGTGTGTGGGTGATCCAGCATCCGTAGTGCCATTAGAGACTGTGGCTGTAAAGGTAGCCTTTCTTATGAGGATGTACCAGTTGAGATTCTCGATAGTCAGGTTAGAAGGTTGAGAAACAAAAAAGTCACTTCAGTCAAGGTTTTGTGGAGGAGTCAGTCCGTAGAGGGAGCTACATGGGAAGCAAAAGCAGCCATGAAGTCCAAGCATCCTCACCTCTTTCCTTACGATTCCATTCCAGCTTGAGGTAATAGTTCCTTATCAGTTTTTTAATCATTCATGCATAAATTCAGTCTTAGAATCATGTTCCTTCAGTTTGTACTTGCATTTTCAGCGTATTTGCATGTCCTTGGAACTTAGTTCAGTCAAAAATTTAGTTTTCAGTGTTTAGTGATAGGGATTGCAGCCCCCTCCCTCCATTTCAGCTAGTTTAGTCTTCATTTGAGGATGAATGGTCCCCAAGGGGAGATAATGTAATACCCCGTATCCGAAAATAGACCAGATTGCAGATTTTAGGTGTTGCAGATGGCACTCACGGGCACCATCCACGGACCGTAGGAGGAGCCACGGTCCGTCCTATAGGTCCGTGGTTCGTGTCAGCAAACTCCCCCAAAACTCAGCCAGAAATTCGACGAAGTGTTGACCCACGGCCGGACCTACGGTCCGTAGGTCAGGTCACGGACCGTAGTTCGTGAACGTGGATCACTTCCCCTAAACCCAGCTTTAGTCCCGATTGACGATTGACCAGCATGGACCGTCATTGGATGCACGGTCCGTAGGTCTGGCCGTAGGTAAGGGTAGCAGCCAGTTAGATGAAAATTTTGACTGCGTCAACTTCAGATGGTCATAACTTTTAGCACAAAAGTAATTATGTGTGCCATTACCAATGATATGACAGATAATTGAATCTTATTTCCAACGCCACCAAGTTTGCTAAAATCTGACATCCGAGTAAAGACTTATGGTCGTTTTAGTGAAGCCTTGTCGAGCAGAGTCGACCGACGATTCCAATCGACGGACCGTCGATTCAATGACGGCCCGTCAGTCCCGTCCGTCAGTCACTCTGACAGTCGTTAAGTCAGGGGTCTTTTGGTCTTTTCCTATTTCATTTAACCCCTAAGATACGTCGTTTAGACCCTAAATCATGAGGTTTTAGTCAGTTTAAGCCTAGAAACATAACTAGAACTTACCTAAGTCAAATCATTAATCAAAACTTAGAAAATTAGAAGCAAGAGAGGAGAAAAAGGTCAAGAACCCTAGTTCAAGAACGCAGCAAGGTTCCATCAGTTCCAGCCCCGAAATCGAAAGATTTCTCCGTGAAATTCGTCACCAGGATATTCCCTAAATCGAAAGATTTCTCCGTGGAATTCGTCACCAGGTATGTGGGAGGTCTCTAGAATTCAGTCAGATTCTTGATTCCATGATTATGAACAAACCTAGGGTTTCTAGAATCTCAACAGATCATCATGAATTAGTTATTTAAATGTTCCAAATCAGATTATCATGTTATTACTTCGTTTTTTGCATGAATTTCAGAATCCTAGCTATATATTTCTTTAGTTCTGGAGTTACACATGCTAGGTCAGATATCTTAGTTATTCAGTTATACATGCCTCAGTTATTAATGCATCATTATCAGATTAATTGTTGCATTCTCAGTTTGCATGTTCAGTTCGAGCTATCCAGTATTTACAGAAATTCAGTCATAACCAGTTAACTACTTAATTCATTGGGAGTAGCATAATACCGAGTTGGACTAGGGTTCAGCGTACCCATATAGTCCCAAAACTATGAGCCACGTAGGTGTAAGTCCCCTCTGTGGGCAACATCAGTTTAGTGATCACGCCAGCATGCCTCTATACCTCTGACAGGGTATATTGGGTCCTTTTGATGGGGCGTATACATCGAACTCCACATTTAGCTCATGGCAGGGTATATTGGGTCCTCTCGATGGGGCGTATACATCGGACTCCACATTTAGCTCATGTGGTTTTATGTCGGTTATTAGTAGCTCCCACAGTTCAGTCAGACTCTATTGCATTGACCACATTTACAGTTCAGTCAGTATTCAGTCTCAGCATGTTATAAATTTGGTTATTGCATCAGTTAGCTCAGTATTCAGTATTTTCAGTATCTATATCGAATTCAGATTATATCATTGCCTATTTTCTTTGTTCAGTTATATATTTATTTCATCTTTACTCTATCCTGCATGCTCAGTACTTTTCATGTACTGACGCATACGTGCGCTACATCTTCTCATGATGTAGGTTCTGGTTCTCAGCATCCAGATCACGCTTAGATCAGTTCCCGGTCTCCAGTTCAGCAGCATCAGTGGTGAGTCCTCATTGTTCGAGGACAATAGTCATGTCATCTTTCAGTTTTCAGTCCTTCAGTTTCAGATTTTCTAGACTTAGCTGGGGCATGTCCAAGCACTTCTAGTCCGTTTAGAGGCTTATTTCAGACATAGTTAGATTCAGCTTAGTATTGAGTTAATATCTTCTTTGTATTAAACTCACTAGTTTTCATATATCTTAGTTATAATATATGGGTATTCCCCATCTTTTCATTTTTATTTATGATTATAGCTTACCACACAGTTTTCTATTATTCAGATTATATTTAGTATGCTCATGTTCATGCCAGCAGGGTTAGCTTTGGGATCACTTGTGGTCCTAGGTCCCGTGTACGCGTCTTGGAGGTAGTCTCGGGGCGTAAAATTTTTTTGTTAAGAACGAAGCATGTGGTTGGTTTATATTTAGAACTAGGTATATATGATGATCATGTGAGGTATTGCTTGAGAGTAAGGCTTGTAGTATGAAGATGACTTCTAGGGATTTATTAGTAAAAGTTAATATAAATGAGCTAATGATGTTAATGCTTTAAGAAAGAAGCTATTATGTGTGTTGAATTGTATGTGGTTCTATGTGGGAATGACCCCACCAACGTGACCTATATTATGAGTATTTCAGATCATGAATTTAATAATTTGATTACTTGAGCTATGATTATATGCATGTCTAATATAATGAATGCTAGATGTGATGATTGATTATGGTCTTTGGTCCTTAAGGGGGTAATATATGATATTATATATGCCTGTGAAAGTTTGTTCATGATTTAAGACCATATTTTGAGAGAGTAAAGTGTTCATGATTTAAGACCATACTTGGGAGGCCAAGGGGCCAATGAGATGTCCCGATATCCTTATCTTTCCTTCTATTCCTCCTTTATCTTGAGAGGTTAAGTTTTACCTTGACTTGTTTCATAAGTGTGAAGTCTTGGATGTGGTATGTGTTCCATAATTTCTTTGTTTTGGAAGTCATGTGTGAATTATACCTTTTCTATGGTTTCCTTGAATAATGAATGTTCTTGATGAAATTCATGTTTTAATGAGAAAATGAGTTTTCATGGTCTATGTTCCTCATATTGTGCATTTGGTATGAGTTACCTATTTTACTTCATGAGATGTGTTAATGAACATGCTTTAGAATGCATTTCAGAGTAATTGCATATTAGCTCCATGATGTTGGGTTGTGCATTACTTTAGTTTGAGAAATAAGTTCCTCCTATGAGAATGAAAATTATTGAGTTTCGTATATATTGGGTTTTTAGAAGTAGTTCCTACTCCCTTGTATTGCATTGATGATGTTTTGAGATGGAGTTGATATTTCCTCCCTTAAATGATGCATTGTTTTGATGTTTCATACATAATGGGCTGCTAGTCTTGAGTTTGAATTCTGAGAAGTGTTTAGAAGTATCATTCGAGGACGAATGTTCCCAAGGGGGAGATATTGTTACGCCCCGTAAAACTAATAGGTTAAACTAGAGCCTTACGAGTGAGATGTTGAGTTTGATGTGGGGTTTTATGTTGTGAAATGCTTCCCTGAGCCTAGGTTGAAGAGTCTAGGGGTTAACCATCAAGGTTCGACCCCCCAATGACCAACCAAGGGTCCTTGAGGAGGACCCTAAAGTCTAACCCCCAAAGCTGCCAAGAATCAAAAAGCTGTCAAATATTCCTTTGACCTACGGATGGGACCAACTGGGTGTAGGTCCATCCATACCCCGTGGCTCTTGGGCATAGGTAAAAAGGTCTTGAAGAGGAACTGCAGGTTATGAACCACGAACCAACAGCACACCCCGTGGACCCATTGACGGTCTGTGGGGGGGGTGGAGGCAGGTCGTAGGTCTTGCCTGCAAGGCTGCCTAGACTCGGTCAAGGTGGGTTCAATTTAGGAAATTCTTAGTTCAATTATTTTTATGTGGGGTTGCTATAAATTATTTTAATACACTTATATAAAGTATTTTAAACCATTAACTAACCTATTAACTTCATAATTCCCCAGACCCCAATTCATAACTAACTTTACCCCCAAATATTTCTCTGACTAAGAACCCCCATTGGAGAAGAAGAAGTCAAGGTCTAGGGCTTAAGAACTCAACTTTTCCACTCAAATTCGTGAAGAATATTCATCTAAGGAATGGTAGTTATTATTCATGGTTAGCTTTTCATTCATGAAGTCCTTAAACTCTCAATTTCAAAGTAGAAAATTCTCCAAAACCTAGGGTTTTCACTCCAAGTCATGGCATCCTTCTAAAAAGGTTTTCAATGATTTAATTTACTTATATTACGATAAAATTGATGAATTTCTACTATTTTAAGATGAATTTTTCAAGAGTCCATGAATTTCCCTCTTTTCCCAATTTGGATCTTAAAGTGTTGGTATTATTATATGTTGATATAATCGAATGGATATTGGTTGTTTATGGTGTAATTACATGATTTTAGTATGATCAGACATGTATTTTTGATTAATCTAAGGTTTTAGGGTGAAATTGATATAAATTGGTTTTATGCCGTGATTGAGGCAATTGAGGGGTTAGGTGTGATCCTCTAAGATTGATGAACTACTTTATGAATTACCGGAGATTAGAGTAACTAAAGATGAATTACCTAAAAGTAAAACTTGTAAACATTAATTGGTTAGATTAGGGCTTATATGATGGATCATGGTTTGTATGATGTTATATTACTAAAATTGGTTAAGAATGAAGCATGTGGTTGGTTTATCTTGAGAACTAGGTATATATAATGATCATGTGAGGTATTGCTTGAGAGTAAGTCTTGTAGTATTTAGATGACTTCTAGGGCTTTATTAGTAAAAGTTAATATAAATGAGCTAATGATGTGAATGCTTTAAGAAAGAACCTATTATGTGTGTTGAATTGTATGTCGTTCTATTGTGGAAAGACTCCACCAACATGACCTATATTATGAGTATTTCTGATCATGAATTTAATAATTTGATTACTTGAGCTATGATTATATCCATGTCTAATCTAATGAATGCTAGATGTGATGATTAATTATGGTCTTTGGTCCTTAAAGGGGTAATATATGATATTATACATGCTTGTGAAAGTGTGTTCATGATTTAAGACCATCTTTTGAGAAAGTAAAGTGATCATGACCTTGATGTACTTGTGGTGTGGTTGAAAATCTATTCTCACTCACACACACTTATACATCATTATGCCATTATTATGATGATTTTATTGTGTTGATTGATAGTTCATTCTTATAAACTCATAATGAGTATAATGTGAAAGTTTTCCTCACATATTGAAGTTTCTAGGTTAAAAGTCCATTCTCACCTAAAAGAATCTATCATGGAGATCTTAGGTTAAAAGTCCATTCTCACCTAATTAATCTATGAGCTATCTTTATGAATTGTGTTGGATGGAGGGTAAGATACTCCTTCATGCTTGTAAATTCAATTCAAGACTAAACATGTGTTTGTGGGAAGTTATGTCTAGCACTGAGTGAATATTGAATATGAGATGGAAGCTCCCCCGCTAGAAAGGACGGACTTTTATATTATCTCATGAGATGGAAGCTCCCATGCTAGAAACGGTGGGTTTCTAGTATCAATCTCCATATCCCATAACAACATGCCCCCGTAGGTCATTTAGCCATTGGATTTATTTCCAAGCTAATATATTTTTGTTCTACCTTAGGCAAGTAGGACACCTCTTTTTGGTGTGGGGCATGACATCGAATTCCATGCAAGCTCACATGGTTTAGGTCGGCTAAGGCTAATTCCCACAAGGTCAAGTCTAGGATGTACTATGGATTTTCATGGAGTTCTACTTAGTATAGGTGGGGGTATGGGACTTCATCCATGCATTGCACAAGTAGGTTTTGAGAGTAGTTGTGGTAGGTTCCTATTTGTCAAGATGACTCATGTAATTAATGTGCTTGTGTCTAAATGGTAATTGCATTTTATGTCAAGCCTACTTGTAATGTTTTATGATAACTTGGATTGTTGCTATGTGTTGCTTTCCTTGATATGGTTGACTAAAAGTGAATGTTCCTAGTCGATGAGAGATAGGCTAAAGGATGAGTTTAAAAGAGGGTAAACATGAATGAGGATCTAAAGTGACATTCTTAGTGTGGGTAGGATTATGGGATCTTTTCCAAACATTACACAAGATTACCTTGGGTGGCTCATGAAGTGTTGCTGACATGTCATGTTAAAACTAGATTATATTGACTATGTATATGTTCCTAATGATATTTCTTATGTTCACTAGTTGTGATTGATGTCTACCATGCTATAGTCTATATCTCTTCATGATGTCTTTTAATCTTATGACTTATGTTTTCACACTACATTCCAATTGATAATTTAAATTAGCAAGTGCATGCATTAAACTAAAAATGTCCCTTTTTGCATGTATGCAAAGGTTTTTATGCATGTCTATCATACTTAGTACATTTTTGTGCTAACCCATATTCCTTCTACATTTTTACAAAGTGTAGGGTTTAGAGACTTGAGTACTATTTTTGGAAGATAGGTTTCTAAGGAGCATGGAGTTGAAGATTTGGTGAGTCCTCATAGCTTCGAGGACAAACCCATTGTTACCCTTTATGTCTTTTACAGCTTTGTATGGGGTATGTCCCAAAGTGTTATTCAAGTATTATAGATGATTTGAAACATAGTGTCATGGACTCCCACCTATTTTCATAAAGAACTTCGATTGTAAAGAAAAGTTTTAAATTATTGCAAAAATTTCTATGTTCTTATGTTATGATATGCTAAGAGGCTTGTATAAGGCTCTTCGGAGTTTTGTACGCCGTGTTACGTCTTGAGGTACTCTCGAGTCATAATAAACTTGGTATTAGAGCACAAGATTTTGGAATGGTTTTAAGATGTCTCAAACCACATCTAATAGAGTCTTGTTCATAGTGTGAAGCACGCCACATTTATGAATTGGAGGCTATTGGATGTTCAGAAATCTCACATCTTCATTCTTCAAGTCGTGCCATAGAGCTTCACTCTAAAAGGTATTTCTCCTATTCCTTATCCGATGGTCTTTAGGATATGACCACTTGAAGGTCTCATGTTACAAGGATCCAGGGAGAAAAGGTTAGTAGTGATGCCAATTATGGCTATGTGACTTGATAGATTTGAGATGATAGATTGTGATGTTGTATTTAGTATGAATGGGTTGCATTATGGTTATGTTTAGTTGATGGTAGAACCCGATTTAGTCATAATGAGTATTGAGGTATGTTGATAAATTTGATGAATATGGTGTTATAGTAATGCCTATATGTGTGGAGTGAGTAGACTACTCTAAGAAGGGTAGAAGTGTAAGTTACCATGGTTTAGAATCATCTTGTGTGATGGACGTAAAGGCTTAGTGATGACTTGTTCCAACCTTAGAGTTGAAAGGAAGGATGTTTAGAAGATTTTGTATAGGCTTACTCCCAAGGGGGAGATAACGTGCTTAGATAGTAAGGTCATTGGGTGTTTTAGATGTTCATGATTAGGATTGGCTTGAAACTCTCACCTTGAGAGGTGTAGTGGGCTTGAGAAGTTTAGTCCTAGTTTTGTAGGCTCATATGAGGTTTTGAGTAGTGTTGCTAAGGGTGCTTGTGAGCTAGAGTTCCTAACTGAGAATCTCTTTAATTTAGAAGTTCTGGTAGAGGTCTTAGACCGGTAAGTTAAGAAATAGAAGAGTGAGCAAGTTATTTTTATGAAGGTGTAAATGAGTGGTTTTTTGTGAAAGTTGTAGGTGAGGGTGCTACTTGGGAGGCCTAGGGGCCAATGAGATGTTCCGATATCCTTATCTTTCCTTTTGTTCCTCCTTTAGCTTGTGAGGTTAATTTTCCCTTGACTTGTTTCGTAAGTGTGAAATCTTGGATGTGGTATGTGTTCGATAATTTCTTTGTTTTGGAAGTCATGTGTGAATTATACCTTTTCTATGGTTTCCTTGAATGATAAATGTTCTTGATGAAATTCATGCTTTAATGAGAAAATGAGTTTTAATGATTTATGTTCCTCATGTTGTTGTGCATTTGGTATGAGTTGCCTATTTGACTTCATGGGATGTGTTAATGAACATACTTTAGTATGCTTTTAAGAGTAATTGCATATTGGCTCCATGATGTTGTGTTGAGCATTATTTTAGTTGGTAGAAGTAAGTTCCTCCTATGAGAAATGAGAAATTATTAGAGTTTCGTGCATATTGGGTTGTTTGAAGTAGTTCCTACTCCCTTGTATTGCATTGATGATGTTTTGAGATGGAGTTGATATTTCCTCCAACAAATTATGCATTGTTTTGATGTTTCACGCATAATGGGCTGCTAGTCTTGAGTTTTAATTTTGGGAATTGTTTAGAAGTGTCATTCGAGGAAGAATGTTTCCAAGGGGGTGATATTGTTATCCCCCCTAAAACTAGTAGGTGAAACTAGAGCCTTATGAGTGAGGTGTTGAGTTTTATGTGGGGTTTGATGTTGTGAAATGGTTCCCTGAGCCTAGGTTGAGGAGCCTAGGGGTTAAACGTCAAGGTACAACCCCCCAAGGACCAACAAAGGGTCCTTGAGGAGGACCCTAAAGTCTATCCCCGAAACATGCCAAGAACCACAAAGCTGTCAAGAATTCCTTGACCTACGGATGGGACCTACTGGGCGTAGGTCCATCCACGGCCCGCGGCTCTTGGGTGTATATCAAGAGGCCTTGAAGAGGAGCTGCAAGTCATGAACCTCGAATCTACAGCACGGCCCGTGGACCTTCTCACGGTCCGTGGGGGAGGGGGGGAGGTCGTAGTCCATGCATGCAAGGCTACCAAGATGTAACGACTCGGAAAAAAATGATAGGTTAAGCAAGAGCCTATGACTTTGTGTTGACTTTTATAATGAGGTTCTATGAGGGGTTTATATGTAATTTCGTTTAATTGTGTAACTCCGTACAATTTAAAATGAATAAAGAAGAAGCTTGAAATTGGAAGTAGTCACTTTTGGAAAAAATTCAGAATCTGGAAATTTGGTTAAGTGTGGGAAATCAGTGAGTTTTTGGCCAACTTTGAGCAGTCACAACTCCTAGATCAGGATGATCCAGGAGTATTTCTAGTTATGTTTGGAAAGCC
>NW_006239179.1:282770-287351 GCF_000226075.1 Solanum tuberosum | reverse complement strand
GTCGAGTACGCCGGTTACGACTAGGGGGTGTTCCCGGATCGTGACACAAGACTCGGCCAAGGTGGGTTCAATTTCGAAAATTCTTAGTTCAATTATTTTTATGTAGGGTTGCTATAAATTGTTTTAAACCATTAACTAACCTATTGACTTCATAATTCCCAAGACCCCAATTCATAACTAACTTTACCCCCAAATATTTCTCTCACTAAGAACCCCCATTGGAGGAGAAGAAGTCAACGTGTAGGGCTCAAGAACTCAACTTTTCTACTCAAATTTATGAAGAATCTTTATCTAAGGTATGGTAGTTTTGATTCATGGTTAACTTTTCATCCATGAAGTCCTTAAACTCTCAATTTCAAAGTAGAAAATTCTCCAAAACCTAAGGTTTTCACTCCAAGTCATGGACTCCTTCTAAAAACGTTTTAAATGATTTAATTTACTTATATTATGATCTAATTGATGAATTAATACTGCTTTAAGATGAATTCTTCAAGAGTCCATGAGTTTCCCTCTTTTTCCAATTTGGATCTTAAAGTGTTGGTATTATTATAGGTTTATATAATTGAATGGATATTAGTTATTTATGGTGTAATTACATGATTTTAGTATAATTATATATTTATTGTTGATTAACCTAAGTTTTTAGGGTGAAATTGATATGAAATGGCTTTATGCCATAAATGTGGAAATTAAGGGCTTAGGTGTGATCCTCTAAGATTGATGAACTACTTTATGAATTATTTGAGATTAGAGTAACTAAAGATGAATTACTTAAAAGTAAAACTTGTAAACATGAATTGGATAGACTAGGGTTTATATGATGGATCATGGTTTTTATGATGTTATATGACTAAAATTAGTTAAGAACGAAGCATGTCGTTGGTTTATTTTGAGAACTAGGTATACGTGATGATCATGTGAGGTATTGATTGAGAGTAAGGCTTGTATTATGAAGATGACTTCTAGGGCTTTATTAGTAAAAGTTAATATAAATGAGCTAATGATGTTAAGGCTTTAAGAAGGAAGCTATTATGTGTGTTGAATTTTATGTGGTTTTATGGTAGAAATACTCCACCAACATGACCTATATTATGAGTATTTGAGATCATGCATTTAATAATTTGATTACTTGAACTATGATTATATCCATGTCTAATATAATGAATGCTAGATGTGATGATTGATTATGGTCTTTGGTCCTTAAAGGGGAAATATATGATATTATACATATTTGTAAAAGTGTGCGCATGATTTAAGACCATCTTTTGAGAAAGTAAAGTGATCATGGCCTTGATGTACTTATGGTGTGGTTGAAAGTCAATTCTCACTCACACACACATACACATGATTATTCCATGATTATGATGATATTATTGTGTTGATTGAATGTTCGTTCTTGGAGATAAGCAATCCAAGCCTGTTTCAAGAAAGGAAGTACCCTTCACCTAGTTGAAACCTACACTTATAGAAAATGTAGAAGAAATACGGGTACTCTTCTCTGGGGGAAATAATCTATCAACTAATGCTTTCTTGAATGCCTCCTAATTTATGGGATCCGCTCCTTCCTCCGGCCTATTATTATTCCATTGAGTATACCACACTTGGGACACATCCTTCAATTGGTACGTGGCTAGTTTGGCTTTCTCTATAGAAGTCATCCCCATAGCATCAATTATCTTGTAGACCTCTTCCACAAACTCTTGAGGATCTTCATTCACTTTGGAACCAAAGAACATATGAGGGCTCATTCTTGTGAAGTCTCTCAACCTTGATGCCATGGTGCTCACATTAGGGTTCACACAGGGACCAAAATCCCTATTAGGTTGTGTTGTCATAACTTGGGCTTGAGTTGTCACGGCTTGTCCTTAGGCCGTCATGACTTTGAGTCAATGTTTGGAGAACCGCCCTTATTCCAATATTTTCCATAGCCCCCTCATCATCTTGAGGGCCTTGAGGAGCTTCGGGAGGAACTCCCTCATTCATATTCTCCTCTTCCATCCTTCTTGCATTCACCCTTCTTGTATTCATAGCCTGTAAACACAAGAAAAGGGATAGGAAAATGGACTTCATAGAGTTAGGATTCTAAAGCATGACTAAGGAGTAATGAATGAAGTGAAATTTCCTAAACATCTTATAGCCTCTCATTCATAAGTGTGGGGCGCTTCAAACTCATGAACAAGACTCTACTAGACGTGTTTTATGAGACATCAACCTAAAAATCATCCCACAACCTTATGCTCTGATACCAAGTTTGGCACGACCCAGGGGTACCCTCTAGATGCAACACGGCGTACTTGACCCCGAAGGGGTCTCATACAATCCTTTAGCATGCATAAATATAGGAAATTGAAATGATGCGGAATTTAATTTTTTTACAATCGAAGTCTTTTTCATAAAACAAAAAACTAACTATAGACATTGTCTCATTAACCATCTACTACAACAAAAATTCAATAGGGTCACAACCCTTTACAATCAAACGTCTCAAAAGTAGTCTATAAGAAAAGAAACTAGAAGTGAATGGCATCTTGTCCTCGAACCATGAGGACTCACCACAAGTCTTTGAGATAAGCAATCCAAGCCTTTGTCAAGAAAGGAAGTACCCTTCACCCAGCCGGAACCTACACTTATCAAAAATGTAGAAGAAATAGGGGTTAGCACAAATATGTACTAAGTATGGAAGCATGCATTAAAATCCTTTAAATATGATAAAAAGGACATTTTAGTTGAAAAGTATGTGTTTGCCAAGTTTGAGAATCACCATGCACTTTCAATGTAAAACACTAGTCATAATAACATTTGTCATGTAAGAACGCTGTAGCATAATAGAACCATCATTTTTTGGTACCCTTAAGTTATACTTGTGCATATTATGATTGGTATCCCAAATTACCAACCACACTAAGTACTCCTTTGAGGCCACCCTAGTCATACATAACATACATAGACCTTATCATAGTCAATACTCATAGACAAGGAAATAGTCATGTACAATAACTTGATCATAAGGAAAGTCATCCAAAGCAACAATCCATTCAACATATATGCAGACATTCATATCTTATCATAGCATAAGAAACCATCCCATAACCCCTTTCAAAGTCTACTTGTGCAATGTAAAAGTGAAGTCCCATACCCCCACTACTACTAAGAAAAACTCATCAAGAAATCACAAGTATAGTTCGTGTGGTATTCATTATCTTTTCATGTAGGGAAAATAGCCTTAACCAACATAGACCATGTGAGATACATGGAATTCGGTGTCGTGTAACCCCACACCGAAAGAAGGTGTCCTACTTGCCTAAGGTAGAACTAAATGTATTGCTTTTAGGTGGATCCACTAGCTAAAGACCTATGTGAGCACATAGTTATGGGATAGGGAGATTTCTTCTAGAAACCCGACCTATTGAATTGGCGGAGGAGGTTCCATCTCATGAGAATAATTTAGATGACCCGACGTATTGTATTGAGGGGAGAGCCTCTACCTCATTTTCCATATCCACTCGGTGCTAAGCATTATTTCCCAAATTATACACAATTAGTCTTGCATTGCATTTACATAAGTGAAGGAATATCTTTCCTTCATTCAGTACAACTCATAAAATAGCTCATAGATTCAATTAGGTGAGAATGGACTTTCAACCTTAGAATCATCATTTACATGTAAGTAAACATTTCACATTATGTTCATAGTGTTTTATGAGAATAGCCTTTCAATCAACACAACAACAGTATCATCATCCTAGACAATTCATACATAGTTAGGTGTAAGGGTATGGGGAAATGATCTTTCAACAATACAAGAAGTTACACAATAGTCATAGAAACTTCACCTTCTAAGTGGATCATAAGTTCATACAAAACATTCATCAACATGTACAAACCTTCATAATTTACCCTTCAAGGGTATTGAATCATGTTTCACAATCACACCAAGAAATACTAGATTAGGCATGGCTAAAAAAAGATTCAACACCTAAAATACCATATACTCAAAATTCATAATATTCATATTGTATCAATACACCCATCAAAATTCATGAAATTGGGTCATGGGGAAATTCATGGGTTCATGGGGAAATTTATCACAAAATAACCATACAACAACAATTCCATCATAATATAAGACAATTTACTCATTGAAATCATTTTTAGGACGAACCCATGACATAGATTGAAAACCCTAGGTTTTGAAGAATCTACTAATTCGAAATTCAGAGTTGTACGGCTTCATGGAAGAAAACTTTCCTTGAATCAAGACTCCCATACCATGATTGATGATTTCCCCACGAATTGGAGTTGAGAAATTGAGTTCTTGAGGCCTAGTCTTCAAGTTAATTGTCACGACCCAAGCCTAGGGCCTAGACGTGACATGGCGAATGAGGAACCCGAAGGAACCCCAAACAAGCCTCTCAAACTTGTCATCACACTTCATCGGTCGCGGAAGTACATTTAACATTAATTAACGGGAAATAGGGACTAAGGGCAAACCATTTCAAAATGACATCATAGAACAAGAGTCAAGCTCATTTACAAAATACTTGTCCAACGCACACCTCTACATACATAGATAGGACGGGG
>NW_006239179.1:246650-278721 GCF_000226075.1 Solanum tuberosum | reverse complement strand
CAAAACATAAGTAGGGACATGGCCCTTTACAATCAAAAGAAGTCTATTAAGTCTATTACATGAACAAAAGAACTTAAAAGTCTTGTCCTCGACATATGAGGACGTACCACAAGATCTTGGAAGAACTTCAAGTTCCAAGCTTACTATAGAACCCGCTCACTTTCCGGAACCTACACTAGTAGAAAATAGAGAAATATGGAATTAGCACAATTAAGTACTAAGTATGATGACCATGCAAAACATGCTTTAAAAGGGACATTTTGGTTAGAAACCATGCATTATGCCACTTTTTGAAGTACCATGAATAGTTGCATAAAAGACATACAATACAAGCATAAACATCAAGTAAGTCATAATATTACCTTTAAACAATTTCAACATGAAAACCTTTACCTTGGACCTTCACCTCAAGAAACCCTTATGCTATACCTCGTGCAATGTATGGATGGCGTCCCATACCACCATCCATACTAAGGCACCACATTTAGGTCACTTAAAGTAACTTATCATTCCTTTCTTTCACCTTTGCACAATATTCATACATAAGAGGTATATCATTAATTAAGACATGACAAGGGAAAATAACTCGTAATATAACCCAAGTATAGCATGCATCTCATATTAAGCATTTGAGAGCCAACATTCTTTAATAACCTCATTTAGGCCACAATTGTATCACATACATTAGGATTTAGAGAAACTCACTATGACCCTCTCCAAGCCTACTCGTGCAATGTATAGGTAGCATCCCATACTACTACCTACACTTTGTAGAACCTATCAAGAAACCATAATGAAATCTCACATGATGGGAAGTAAGCATTTAACCGACATAGACCATGAGAGCTTGTCATGGAATCCGGTGTCATAAGTCCCCACACCGTAAAGAGGTGGTCTACTTGCCTAAGGAAGACCGGTATATATAGCTTAATGGATCCACTAGCTACCTATGCGGGCACATAGTTTATGGGATAAGGTAGACGATCATTGAAACTCATGCCTAACTATTGGGGGAGTTTCCATCTAACCAAATCCACTCGGTGCTTAGCCAACATTCCCATAGAATAGTTCGTTATCTTGACATTATCACATATGAGAGGTGCCATTGACCTACCAACTCCAAAATACATTCATTAACACATGAAAGGGTGCTTTAAGCCTACCGTTTCAAGGTTCATTTAGGAAAGCTCATTAACTCCTCTTGAAAGGGTGCCATGGGCCTACCGGTTCAAGTCTCATCATTAACCTTCATGGAAAGGTGCCATAGGCCTACCGATTCCAAGGTTCATTATAAGCTCGTGTGGAAGGGTGCCACTAGCCTACCGATCCGAGGATTCAACAATCAACAATATAATCATTTATACAAGAAAATGATGCATAAGCCCTACCAATTCAAGGTATACTTTATATTGAAGAATCCTTCATATTCTATCATCAACATTCATGAGTGTCAAATTGAGAAAAATCCTTTCAATAATAACACATTTACTTTCATAACATGATCACATTATCTTCATTGAATTCTCATTCATATAATGTCATGATAACACTCCAATTTCTCATACTATGCCTTTAAGGCCCTAAGCCTCACATACCAATACACCAACAATACACCATAAAATAAGCATGGGTAATGACATACTTCAACAATCTAAAGACCTTTAAACAAGTTTGATTCATATACATTCATTATCTAGCAACCCACTTCATAAAGGCATAAACTAGGAATAAAGAGAAATCATGGGTTCATGGAGTATTTTCATCTTAAATCGTCAATACAACAACAATATAACCATAAAGTGCCATTAGAAACCTTTTAAAACCATTTGGTGGAAGAACCCATGAGATTGAGTGAAAACCTAGATTTTTCATACTTTGAAATAACTTTGGATTTGGCTCCTTGAATGGAAATTTAGACAAGGATCAAGACCACCATACCTTTGCTATGATCTCCCACGAAATTTGATGAAGAAAGCCTTGAATCCAAAGCCCTAGCTCCCACTTCTTCTTCTTCTTAATGGAGGATTGTAGAGAGGGAAATGTTTTAGGGATGGGAATTGAACTAATGGTATCTAGGAAATAATATATGTCCTTTGGAAGAATGGTCCAACACTTAGAAAAAAAAATGAGGCGGGTGAACAGTAACCACGCCTACTGGAAATTGCCTTTTCCTGCCGGATAGATTTTACGAAAATGGGCATAACTTCTTCGTCCGAACTCCGAATGAGATGAAACGAAGTGCGTTAGGTAGCTAACTCAAAGGGCTTTCCATGGATATATTATTGGCCACCAAATAATTTGTGTGCTAGGAGATATGACCCTCCAAAGTAGACCCTCGAAAAAGGCTTCACTTGGAAATTTCGGATTTTGATACGGTTGCTCTAAAATTTGGGTTAGACCCATTTCCCACTCAATTTGACCCCCTAAACAAGAATATGAAGTCGAATTTCCGAAATCATGCACGGATTTTGAGATATATGGAAATTACAATTATAGGTGTTTCCGAAGCACATTTTCGGGCATTTTTGGGATCGTTTCATTAATGCTCTTCTTCAATGGAGGATTTCTAGTGAGAGAAATATTGTGAGGGAGAGGATTTTGGGAATTATTTGGGTGTTGTGAATGAATGACTAAAATTGGGTGAATTTTACTTAAAATCAACTTATATAATACCTCTAAAAATACCCAAAACGACCTCACTTTGATTGGACTTAAAAAGGAAAAGACTTAATTGACCCTCACTTAATGAACCCCATCAGGCTTCACGATCCCCTTCACGAGTCGTGGTGAGGACCACGATCCGTGGTCCCCCTCGTGAAGGTTGGGGAAGCAGCCCCTCAAATGTGGCATAAGGCTCACATGCCCAAGGCATTACCAAGAGGGGTACCACGAGTCGCGGTCAAGACCACGAGCGGTGGTCCCTATCGTGGTCCTTGAGGCAGTAGCCTTGCCTTTTGGGACCCCTAGTTCGAATGCCTAAGGGATCTTTAGGAAGGGCTCCACGAGCCGTGGTCCCTTCCGTGAAGTTTGAGGCAGTAGCTAGGACATTGGGAGACTTTTCTCCTTTGGCCCAGGTAACTCTACGAGTCCTTCCACGAGGCGTGGTCATGACCATGAGCCGTGGTGATGGCCGTGGAAGTTGGGACAGTGTGCTCAAGTTTGGGGCAACCTTGGCCTTTGGCCTGGGCTTTCCTCTTTTGCTTGGTACTTACCCCTTAGGCCTTGACTCTTAAAACCCTTATTCTTGACATTCATCCTCACTTTAGGCTCTAGTTTAACCTACTATTTTCCGTAGTGTTACAAGTAAGACCAACATCATGCATGAAAATACGTCGACAATCGACTAGTCAAGTAAAAACTGAAGACATCCTAGATGCCTATAATATTTCAATTATAAAATGGAGCATGCCCCTGATGCCTCCTAATCTCAAAATTTAGTATGTCAAGTCATCCATATGGTATGACTCCTATTGAAACAAGCTTAGAATGAAAATAGAGTAAAATTTGTCAATGCATGAGCTCGGATCGTACCACAAAATTTGTTAGAATGAGAAAATAATGCAATGCATGCCATCACCAAAATTCAAACAAAGCATTCAAAATCAAATAATTATACAGCTAGTATAACCATGCTACAAAAGCGAAGAATACTAACCTTGTATCCAACTGGTCCTCACATAGCTAGGGCCCAACAATATCATAATAGTCTCAATAAGGATACAACTTGTCCACCGCTAATCAACAAGCTAAAGGATCAAGAAGAGATTTCAAATCAATAAAAGGGGAGAGAACTCAAGGGAAGACCCCCCTACCATAATCACACCGCTAAAATCCTAGACTGAGCACAACTAGGAACAACCCACGACTATGGCGAGCCACCAAGGTCACAAGCATCATCACAAGGAGAATGAAATAAAACCTGCCCTAAAGGGAATAAACTATAACTACAATGTGATAAATTATAACCTAAAGAATCTAATGTCCAGCCTAGTCTAAGGCCACCACGAATCAATCCAAACAAGGATAAGCAAGATTATCTACACCACAAGTGAAGCCGCAACCTTAAATAAGGATTCTACCACCTACAATAATACCAAGGCTCCTACAGTTTAAAGAAAGGATAAAATAACAAGATAAAAGCTAAATACCTGGAAAATACCATCCAAAATTACATGAAATTTGTACTAGGCATCATCTAAGAAGCCGAAACAAGAAAGTGGACCCAAGCCTACTTCAAAGATGAACACGAGCGCTCTAATTCCCCCATACACAATTTATCTGCATCACACTTGCCTCTGAACATCCCAAAATTATAAAATTATAAATCACAATGTCATTAAAGAAGTTTTGACACTAAAATCACAATAACCGGAGATGGACCCAAAATGGAATCAAAATGTCAATGTAAGACCAACACTGGGAGTTCTAAAATCGACTCTGTCAAAAGTTTCTAAATAGCCCAAAAAGATTGTGCCTTGAAAACAGGCACAATCCAAGATCGAAAATGGGCTAAAATAGTCCATGCAACAAAACACAAGAAAAACAACATTAAAGGACTTGGGAAGCCCTTTTCGGGTAGACATTACCTCAATATGCAACCTTCAACGCATCCCTGATTAGTCCCACACGTAACCATGCCAATTTCAGATGAAGCACCACTTGAATAACCTAAAATGGTGCTTTCTAGCTCGAGAAATCAAAGTTTTAAAAGGAGATATGAAGCTGATAATTTGCTATTTAAATAGCAATGATTCTGGTCGCAAAAAGCTGCATTTTTTCGCTAAATGACTGATTTTTGGTCGTTAAATGTCTGCACCAGCAACACCAGATTTGGCAATTTTTCAAAGTCTCCAAACGGACCCTTGTAATTTATTAGGGACCGAATAAAAATTGTCATGACCCAGGGGTACCCCCCTAGATGTAACATGGTGTATAGAACCTCGAAGGACTCTATACAAGCCACTTAGCACTCATAACATAAGAAATAGAACAATAAGAGTAAAACAATAGTCGAAATCCAATAAAATTTATAAAAAGAAAACCGGAAGTCTAAACTTATGTCTTTACATAGCCATCTAATACAATATAATGAAATCGGCCCTAGCCCATACATCATGTCCAAAAGAGAAAATACATGAAAGAAACTACACAATAAAATATATGTCCTCAAACTAAGAGGACTCACCAAGCACGGGAATCAATCAAATCACCAATTAGCTACGAAACTGAGCACCATAAATATCGGACCCTACATTTGAGAAAAATGTAGACAAGAGTATGCGCTAGTACAAAATAATGTACCAAGTATGATAGCGATGCATAAAATAGTGAAAACATACTAAATAGGGACATGTCATTTCATGACATGCAATTAACCAAGCTAAAACAAAATATGAAAGAATTATAAAACATAAGTCATAAATCATGGTCAATGTAGGCTAACTTCTTTAAATTTTTTTTAACTCATATGTGATACTTCTAGAAGAAACCTTAGATCATTCTTACTTGTTGAGAATTAGCCTTAACCGACATGAGGGCATGTGAGCTAAAATATGGAATCTGGTGTCTACCCTACACCTAAAAGAGGTGTGCTACTCCCCGAAGGTAGAGCCTTGAACTTCTAGCTTAAGTGGATCCACTAGCTAATTAACCTATGTGGGCACATAGTTATGGGATAAGGAGATTGCTAGTAGAAACTTGGACTCTACTACGTGGGGGCTTCCATCTCATGAGATAATGTTGGAAACCCGGACTCTACTAACGTGTGAGCTTCCATCTTATCTTTAATATCCACTCGGTTCTAAGAATAAATTATCATGGATAAGACATTTATTACTTGACTTCGTTACTCATGAAAAGGTGACTTTGGACAACCAATTAAAGCTAGTTTCATTAAGTTAGCTCCTTGTCTTTGATTCAATTAGGTGGGAAAGCCTTTCAACCTAAGAATCCTTTCTATGGGAAAAAAACCTATCACATCATGCTAGTATGTGTTTTAGTGATAATATCCTTTTACAACACAACATTATCATTGGTACTTTACTCTCAAAGTATCCTTTAAACATTTCCATAGATTTCATAAAATAATGCACAAGTCCATAATTCAGCTCTTGACGTCAAAACACACTTTCAATCATAAACTCTTAGAAAACATGGGTTATATATGGATTTCATCATAAATGCATGTAAATCTTGCAATACATGCCTAATTTCATAAAAATCTTCCTTGAAGATCAAATCCCACATCATATGATTGATAATTGGAAAATATGGGTGATTACATGGGTTCATAGGGAAATTATCATAAAATCATCATGTATCATCAATTCATGAATAAAAGATCATAATTCAATCATTTAAATCAATAATAAAGATAACCCATGATAATTGATGAAATCCCTAACTCAATTGGGGAATTCTACACTTTAAAATAGAGAGATTTAGGAACTCCATGGATGTAAGGAATCCATGGGTGAAAACTATCATACCTTGAGTCCGCAGGCTAGCCTTCAATGGAGGAATTGGAACCTTAGCTTGAAATCATAAGTGAATCCTTCTTCTTCTTATTCATGATTCTAGAGAGAGAATATTTGGAGAGGAGTTAGTTTTCTTTCAGGATTTTGGAAGAATGAAATAAATGGGGTGTGAAAAGGCTTATATAGGGGTCCTAAACATAGGTAAAATGACAAAGTATAGGAATTAATTAATTAGGAAAATACCCAACTGCCCCTAAAATAACTACCAGTAGCCCAACCTTGGACCAGTGATGACAGACCGTGGACAATACGACGGGCCGTTCTGCACGTCCGTTGGTCGTGGTCAGAAACCCATCCTGAGGGTCTTGGACCACGGGCCTCAACCATGGACCATGGTTCTATTGATGGTCTGTTGGGTCCGGGCGTGGTTCTGACCCTTCTAGGTAGTGTTAAGGCTGTCAACCACAGACCACACTTACGGTTCGTAGTCCCATCCACAGGCCGTGGGTTGGCACCTGCAATTTTCTGGAAAGCTTTTTTTTTGGTCTTTTTGAATATGGGGTGTTACAATATCTTCCCCTTTGGACCATTCGTCCTCGAATGAGATTTAATGTAGTTCTAAAAGAGTAGGAGAGGAATTAACACCCAACCTCCAATGCAATGCATACAACCAAGGAGGGACTATCGACTCCAAGCTGGGACGTTCTCAAATCATCATAAGAGGGGTGAAACTAACTTTATCAACCCATTATGCATGCAATGCACATAAGTAAGGAGGAAACATCAACTCCAAGCTCAACATACTAAAATGCATCATAAGAAAGTAGGAACTGCATCTAGAAGCCCAATATGCATGAACTTCAACATTACTCATTTTCAAGGAGAAACTAGGTTCTCCAAGCTAAAAGCATGCTCAACACAATATCATGGAGCTCATATGCAATTCACTATAAAAAAGAATATCTCAAGCATGTTCATCAATTCATCTCATTAAGTCCACAAGACACTCATACTCAATGGGCAACAACATGAGGAAAATCAATCATATAAACTCATTTTCTTTTTTAACAGATGCATCACTTAACAAAATAATGGAAAGACATAAAAACACATGACTCCCAAAACAAGGACAAACCAAGAGGAACTCATTACCTCAAACTAGAATAGGAGTAGAAGGAAAGAGATGAAGATATCATGACATCATATCGGCCTCGGACTCCCAAGTAGCACCCTCAAAGAGATGAGGACAAAGCTTCCCCTTCTTACCAAACCTCATTACACCCTTCATGGGTGAGATTTTCAAGTAAACCCAATCGTTAACTTCAAACTCTAGATATCTTGTTCGCACATCAGCATAAGACTTTTGTCTACTTTGAGCCGTTTACAACTATTCCCTAATAAGCCAAACATTCTCCATGGCCTCTTGTACTAATTCAGAACCTATGAGAGCAACCTTACCCACCTCAAGCCAACCAATAGGAGACCTAAACCTCCTACCATAAAGAACTTCAAAGCGGACCATACCAATACTAGAATGGTAGCTATTATTATAAGCACATTCTATCAAAGGCAAGTGATCATCCCAATTTCTCTTGAAATCAATGACACATGCTCCCAATATATCCTCTAACGTTTGGATCGTTTGCTCCGCTTGACCATCGGTTTGGGGGTGAAAAACTGAGCTAAGCTTCACTTTAGTGCCAAGGCCCTTTTGGAATGATTTCCAAAACTGAGAAGTGAGCTGGGTACGATGATCGGAAATAATGGACAAAGGCACTCCATGTAACTTTGTCATTTCGCTCAATAAACCTTGGCATAGTCCTCCACCGAATAAGAAACTTTAACGGGACGGAAATAAGTCGATATTGTCATCCGATCTACTATCACCCAAATTGAATCAGGTTATCGGCGGGTGCGAGGCAAGACAATAATAAAGTCCATATTCAAGTCTTCCCACTTCCAAATAGGAATGCTAATATCTTGGGACAAACCTCGCAGTTTTTTATGCTCAACCTTTACTTGTTGGCAATTTTGACACTTAGCCATTAATCCCGCAATATCTTTCTTCATCCTATTATGCCAATAGACCTCCCGTAAATCACAGTAGATCTTAGTGGCTCCCGGGTGAATAGAATACTACAATCTATGGGCTTCTTCTAAAAAAAATTCCCTCAAGTCATCAATATTTTGAACACATAAACGACCTTGGTATCTAAGTACCCCATCTCCCCCTTGGGAGAAAGCCTCAATGGGTTTCTTGAGTACCGCCTCTTTCAATTCTACAAAAATTGGATCAAGACCTTGCTTGGCTTTCACATCCGCCACAAAAGATGATTCGGAACCATTGTGAATCATAACCCGCTTTTGGTAGACTACTACTTGAACACCTAATTGAGCCAATCTATGAACATCTCCAACCAACTCTTTCTTTTCTTCTTCAGTATGAGTAACACTACCCATAGATAACTGACTAAGAGCATCCGCTACCACATTAGCTTTGTTGGGGTTATAAAGAACATTGTTATGTCATAATCTTTCAATAACTCCAGCTACCTTCTTCAGCGAAGATTCAAATATTTTTTAAGATTCAAATATTTTTTATTTAACACATATTGCAAACTCTTGTGATCGGTAGACACATCTACATGAACTTCGTACAAATAGTGTCTCCAAATCTTTAGAGCAAAAATGACCGCCGCTAGCTCAAAGTCAAGAGTAGGATAATTCTTCTCATGAATTTTAGGTTGTCTTGAGGCATAGGAAATACCTTTCCTATTTTGCATAAGCACACACCCTAGCCCAATTCTCGAGGCATCACAGTAAGCCACAAAACCATCTTTTAACTCTTGAAAACTTTTCTCACACTTTTCCGACCAAATGAACTTAGCTTTCTTTTGAGTGAAAGCCGTCAAAGGAGAGTACATTGAAGAGAAACCCTTAACAAATCTTCTATAGTAACCGGCCAGTCCCAAGAAACTTCTAATATTCGAGGGAGTTAGAGGTCTAGGCCAACTCTTGACCGCATCCGTCTTCTTAGGATATACCTCAATAACCTTATTCGAAACAATATGACCAAGGAAAGCTACGGACCATAACCATTTTTCACTATTGCTTAACTTTGCAAAAAGTTGTTGGTCCTTATGGATTAGCAACACAATCCTCAAATGATCAATATGCTCACCCTCACTCCATGAGTAGTTCAAAATATCATTTATCAAAACAATTACTAACATGGCAAGGTATTGACTAAACATTCTATTCATCAAGTCCATAAACTTCCCCAAAGTGTTAGTCAACCCAAATGACATTAATAGAAACTCATAATGAACATACAGAGTTCAAAGAGTTGTCTTCGGAATGTTATCATCTTTCACCTTCAATTGGTGGTAGCTCGATCGGAGATCGATCTTAGATAAATAACTTGCCCAATGAAGTTGGTAAAATAAATCATCTATCCTTGGGAGAGGATACTTGATCTTTATGTTCACCTTGTTCAACTGTTTATTATCAACGCACATACGAAGGGACCCAGCCTTTTTTGTAACAAAAAACACTGGAACGCCCCATGGAGAGATACTCGGTCGAATGAAACCTTTATCCAACAAGTTCCTCAACTGTTCTCAAGAACCCTAATCCAAAACCTTCCTCAAGATTGAAGAGACTCTTGCTCCAAGTTCCAAGCTTCCATTGAAGACACTCTCAAGACCTTCATAAAAAAAAAACTCAAGGTATGTGGTGTTGAACTCATGGGTCCTTCCACCCATAGTGCCTAGACTCTATTCTACTCACTAATTCATGGTTTAAGTTAAGATTCATAAATTAGTCTTGTTCTTTGTAATAATTTCCTGCACATTGAATTTTAAACATGAAAAGTGATTGTTTTGAGCATGTTGTGACCCTAGAACTTGAACCTAAATTTGGAATGGATGTGGAGATTTTCATGTGGTATTGTGGGTGTTAAAAAGGTGTTGTTGTAGGTTGTTCACTGGTTTGGCTACATAATTATTACCCTATTTTCCATGCTCTTTGATTCCATTACATGCCTTCAAGGTGTTTGACAAAATGTCCAACTATGGAGAATTGATGAATCGATGCTTTAAAGCTTGAGTTATGAGATGTATGGAAATCCAGAGATGTGTTGATGACAAACTAAGCTTGTGTATATGTTCATTCCATACGTGAGATTGCATTAGAGCCTAATGGGAATTTCCTATATAAAGTGTTGCATGACCATGCCCGGTCCGGGGGAAAAGAACCGGACAACCATGTGAGAGGTTTATATCTCACCACCTAGGATGCTTGGGGTGTGACCAACATCAACCATGTGAGAGGTTTATATCTCACCACCTAGGATGCTTGGGGTGTGACCAACATCAACCATGTGAGAGGTTTATATCTCACCACCTAGGATGCTTGGGGTGTGACCAACATCAACCATGTGAGAGGTTTATATCTCACCACCTAGGATGCTTGGGGTGTGACCAACATCAACCATGTGAGAGGTTTATATCTCACCACCTAGGATGCTTGGGGTGTGACCAACATCAACCATGTGAGAGGTTTATATCTCACCACCTAGGATGCTTGGGGTGTGACCAACATCAACCATGTGAGAGGTTTATATCTCACCACCTAGGATGCTTGGGGTGTGACCAACATCAACCATGTGAGAGGTTTATATCTCACCACCTAGGATGCTTGGGGTGTGACCAACATCAACCATGTGAGAGGTTTATATCTCACCACCTAGGATGCTTGGGGTGTGACCAACATCAACCATGTGAGAGGTTTATATCTCACCACCTAGGATGCTTGGGGTGTGACCAACATCAACCATGTGAGAGGTTTATATCTCACCACCTAGGATGCTTGGGGTGTGACCAACATCAACCATGTGAGAGGTTTATATCTCACCACCTAGGATGCTTGGGGTGTGACCAACATCAACCATGTGAGGGGTTTATACCTTGCCACCAGGGTGTCCGGGTGTGAACGGCATCCCCCATCCTAAGTTGGGGTTATAGATTGGTTAGATCATGCATACACATATGATATGTACTATTAGAATAGAGTTACTTAAACATATTTTGGCTTCACTTTGATCATGAATCCTCATATTGTTATTCATAATGCCTATGAAACTATTTTTGTATTTCGATTGTGTCCTTATCTATTGTTGTGTTGCACCCCGCATACTTAGTACATTCCAAGTACTAACGCATATTTTAGCTACATGATGTCACCATGTAGGGACCAGAGTTACTCTTGATCCTTCTCTTCATTCACGTGGCTTGTACGGTGCTTATCTGAATTGTTGGTGAGTCCTCAATGATTCGAGGGCTATGTTATGTTTCCTACTCCTATGTTTTGAGACTTTAGCTTGCAATTGTATTTTGACTATGAGGGGAGCCGGTAGAATGTCATGGCCCCGTCCTATCTATGTATGTAGAGGTGTGCGTTGGACAAGTATTTTGTAAATGAGCTTGACTCTTGTTCTATGATGTCATTTTGAAATGGTTTGCCCTTAGTCCCTATTTCCCGTTAATTAATGTTAAATGTACTTCCGCGACCGATGAAGTGTGATGACAAGTTTGAGAGGCTTGTTTGGGGTTCCTTCAGGTTCCTCATTCGCCATGTCACGTCTAGGCCCTAGGCTTGGGTCGTGACACTTTCAACTCCTTAAGTTATGTCAGAGCCATACGGTAAGGAGGAATAGAGATAGGTTGCGTATCTGTGAGAAGGTCAACACCGAAGTTTATTTCGCGCTCGGAAGGAATACCTAGTAGATCATCTGAGAATAATTCTGAAAACTCATTGACAACATGGACCGACTTAATATAAGGGGTTTCACAATCTACATCCCGTACTCTTACTAAATAGCATAAACAACCCATAGAAATCATCTTTCTAGCTTTAATATAGGAGAAAAACTGACCCTTAGGCATAGAATTTCCCCCCTTCCACTGTAGGATAGGCCATTCTAGAACTAAAACATGGCTACACGAGTTCTACAATCAATAGAAGCATAGCATGAGTACAACCAATCCATACTCAAGATAACATCAAAATCTAACATATCAAGCTATACCAAGTTGACAAGAGAAACTCCATGGGACAAGGAAACGAGAAACTTTATATAGACCCTCTTAGCCACCACAAAATCACTAACATGAGTAGAAACATAAAAAGATTCTAAAAGTACATGGTTGAGCACATCAAATCTCATAGCCACATATGGCGTCACAAAAGACAAGGTAGCACTGGATACAGTAAAGCAAATACATCAAGTTGAAAACCTTTCAACATACCGGTAACCATATCTGGGGTACTCTCATGTTCACCTATAGTCCAAAGAGTATAGAAACGTGTAACGACCCATAAAATGAATAGGCGAAACTAGAGCCTAACTTGTGTATATTTGA
Source organism: Solanum tuberosum (assembly GCF_000226075.1). Classification (NCBI taxonomy): domain Eukaryota; kingdom Viridiplantae; phylum Streptophyta; class Magnoliopsida; order Solanales; family Solanaceae; genus Solanum; species Solanum tuberosum. The sequence continues at coordinate 265,823 of NW_006239179.1, read as the reverse complement.
GTTGTTGTGGGGTATCATGTGGTAGATACTTGTCACAAGCTTAGGTTGAGAGGTTTAGGGATTAAACGTCAAGGTACGACTCCCCAAGGACCACTCTAGGGGTCCCTAAGGAGGACCCTTACCATAAACCCCAAGACCCCAAGGAAACTTGAATGTTGCAAAAAATGTGGTGACCTACGGAGGGGGGACCATGCCCAGTAGGTCCAACCACGACTCGTAGACCTGTTCCATCGGTCAAGTCCCTCAAATTCAACCTCTAGCCCTGAACCACGCCCATGCAGGAAGGTTCGTGGATGGGGTCAGTGGATCACACCTGTAAAAGTTGGTTTTGGTTCAGCTAAAAGGAGGGTGGTTTCGTAAATTGTTTTTATAATTAGTTAAGTTGAGGGACGGTTATTTTGGGTTAATTATTGTTTTTTAAGAATATTAAAAGTATTAAACTGTATTTTCCAATTCATTATTTTCAAAACCCAAATTAGAACCCACCTCTCTTCTCGAAAGTTCTCTCTCTAGAAACCTCCATTGGAGGTGAAAGATTAAAGCTCTCAAGGTCAAGAACTCACCATTTTCACTCAAGTTTTGTGGATGTGTTCTCTAAAATTTGTGGTAGTCTTCATCCTTGACTTAGTTTCTTTCAAGGAGCCAATTTCAAAGTTGATTTCAAGTCTACAAGTTTTCCCCGAAAACTCTAGTTTTCAATCTATGCATGGGTTTAATTCCAGACGTTTTCAAATGACATTTAAGTGATGAATCATGGTTTAGTTGATGTTTTAAAGGTCAATTAAGATAATTTCTTTTTTGAACCCATGTTTTACCCCAAATTCTTAAGTTGTGATTTGAGATTGGGAATTGATTGATTATGGAAGTAGATTGAATTATTTATGTTTATATTGAATTAGTTATTGAATCACGTTAATACCCTTATCTATTGTAGTATCTTAGATGGTTGGGTTGTGATTGATGTAAAGCCTTGGAAGGAAATTTCATGAAGAATCTATGTATGATTATGATGTGAAGTATATAAATGTGATCTCAATGAAATAACTATGATTATGATTTGAATGTAATGGTGTTGTTGTTGATAGAATATTCTTAATTAACACTCATGAATGATGATGATAAAATGTGAAGGGTTTCTATAAGGTAAGGCTATATCTTGAATTGGTAGGCTTATACATCTTTTTCTTGTATAAATGAAAGTAATGTGGATTGATGCATATTGAATTGGTAGGATTAAGTCATCCTTTTCTTATATTGATGAATGTGACCTTAAATGTTGTATCTTGAATTGGTAGTCTTAGGTATCCTCTTCTTGTGTATTGAATGTATCTTGACTTAATGAACATGAATTAGTACACCTAATCTTCGTAGATCTTTCCTAAATGAATGATGAAGTATACTAGGTTATAACATGAACCGTTAGACCTAATGTTGGTGGCCCTTCATGATAAATCTAGGAACTAATGTGATGATAAAACTAGAATCGGTAGACCTAATGTTGGCTGCCCTTTCTTGTGTGAAATGAACCTTGAAGTGGTAGACCTAATGTTGGTGTCCATTTCTTAGAAAGTCAATGAGCTATCCTTAATGTACCTTGAATTGGTAGACCTAATGGTGGTGGCCCTTTCTTGTGTAATGTACCTTGGGTCGGTAGGCCTAATGTTGGTGGCCCTCTCAAGTACAATATTGGTTATGAAAATGAACTACTCGATGGGAATGGAGGTTAATTAATGAGTGGATATGGTAAGATGGAAGTTCTCCCTACGTTGGGCCGAATTTCAATGAACATCTTTCTTATCCCATAACTATGTGCCCATATAGGATAGTTAGTGGATCCAATTAAGATAAATACACTTAGTTCTACCTTAGGCAAGTAGAACACCTTCCTTCAGTGTGGGGTCATACGACACCGGATTCCATGATATAGCTCTCACGGTCTATGTCGGTTAATGCCTATTCCCATCATGTGAGATGTGCATTATGGTTTCTTGAGAAGTTCTATGAAGTGTGGGTGGTAGTATGGCATGCTATGGGACGCTATGCATGCATTGCACGATTAGGCTTTGAGAGGGCTACAGTGAGTTCTCTAATGTCTTAATGACCAATGTATGAATGTGCTCTTACTGAAGCTAATGAAGAATGTTGAATTAAATGTCTAATGTAATGATGCATGCTATACTTGGATTGTATTGTGAGTTACTTCCTCTTCATGACTTATTGAATATGAATGTGCCTTGTCTTTGGTGCTCCAAAGGATTACTTAGTGTGAGTAGTAGTATAGGATGATACTCATACAGTGCACAAGTTTGACTTAGGGTTGTCCTAGATGTTGGTCCTATTGTGTTGATATGACTTACGAAATGTTTTTGTCACTTATGTATGAGTATTGTGTGAAGATGGAAAGGTTGAATGGTAACTTCACTTTTGGTGACCTTAATGCGGTACTTTAGTGTGGATGGTGGTATGGGATGCTATCCATACATTGCACAAAGTATAGCTTGAGGGTTACTTGAGGTGAAGGCTTAATGTGAAGGTAATGGTTTATATGCTGATTATGCCATAATGTGAAGAAATGACTTGTATGTTGATTATGTCTTATATTATGCCTCTTATACTCATGTTCATGAAGATTTTCTCAAATTAGCATAAAGCATGATTTCCAAAGAAAATGTTTGTTTTAAGCATGGTTTTTACATGGCTATCATACTTAGTACTTTATGTGCTAACCCATAATTCTTCATTTTCTACCAAAGTGTAGGGTTTGGAGATTTGATGTTCTATACTTGAAGAATAGGTTTCTAAGGATCTTGGAGATGAAGACTTGGTGAATCCTTATAGTTTCGATGACAAAACCCATTATGTTCCCTTTTTGTCTTTCATTGTATGTTTAGAGTCTTTGTATGGGCTATGTCCCAAAGTTTTATTGAAAGTATTAGATGGTTTGAGACATAGTATAGAAAGTACTTATGCTTGCTTTTATGAAAAATGACTTCGATTGTATTTAAAGAAAAGTTTTAAATTCCACTTTATTTTCCTCTGTTCTTTTGTTCATGAATGCTATGAGGCTTGTATAAGACGCTTCGGGGTCATGTACGCCGAGTCGCATCTAGGGGATAGCCTTGGATCGTGACAAACATGGTATCACAACACATGATTTTTGAATGGTCTTAGGATATCTCAAACCACATCCAGTAGAGTCGTATTCATAGTGTGAAGCATGCCACATTTATGAATAGGAGGCTATTAGATGTTAGGAAAGTGTCACTTCTTCATTCTTCAAGTCATGTTGTATAGTTTAACTCTATAATGTCTCTCTCCTCTTCCTTATCCGATGGTCTTTAGAATGTGACCACTTGAAAGGCTTATGCTAGAAGGAGTGAGGGACAAAGGTTGGTTGTGATGCCAATTATGGGTATGTGACATGTTAGATTTGAGGTGATAGATTGTGATGTTGTCTTTAGTATGAATGAGTTCCTTATGGTCATGTTTAGTTGATGGTAGAACCCGTCTTAGTTATGAATGTTGTATGGAGGTTCCTATGTTGTTTTCATGTTAGCCTTAGTTGGGTTTACTCCTATGTGGGGGATGGTATGTTGAATAGTAAGCTTGTTGAGAGTTCCAAGATCCTTATATCTTTCTTTCTATTGTTATTCAAGCTTGAGACCAAGAGTTCCTTGTAGCTTGTTTCATGTTTTGGAGTCATGTGTGATTATGTGCTTCCATGATGTCCCTATGTTATGCATGTTCTTGATGAATTCATGTTTAAATGAGAAAATGAGTTTTTATGATATATGTTCCTCATGTTGATGTGCATTTAGTATGAGTTGTCTATATGTTTCATGAGGTGAATTGTTGAACATGCCTAAGTGTGCTTTTATGAAGAATTTTCATAATGTGCTTAATGATGTTATGATGAACATGATCTAAGTTGGAGAAGGTAATTCCTCCAACGAAATGAGAAATGTTGAAGTTATGATGCATAACGAGTTTGTAGATGTAGTTCCTACTTTCTTGTGTTGCATTGAGCTTATTCATATGGAGTTGATGTTTCCTCCTAGTTTTGTGCATTTGTTTATGATGTTGCATGGATGATGTGCTGATAGTCTTGAGTGGTTAACCCCTTAATGTGTTTAAAGTGTCATTCAAGGATGAATGTTCCCAAGTGGGGGATAATGTAACGACCCGTAAAATGAATAGGTGAAACTAGAGCCTAACGTGTGTGTGTTTGAGTTGTTATGGGGTTTCATGTGGTAGAATGTTGTCCCGAGCTTACTTTGAGGGGTTTAGGGGTTAAACATCAAGTTATGACTCCCCAAGGACCACCCTAGGGGTCCTTTAGGAGGACCCTTAGCATAACCCCCAAGACCTCAACGAAACTTGAATGTTGCCAAAAATGTGGTGACCTACGGAGGGGGACCACGCCCCATAGGTCAAACCACAACTCATGGATCTGTTTTGTGGGTCAAGTCCCTCAAATTCAACCCCATCCACGAACCACGCCCATGCAGGACGGTCCGTGGACACATCCTCGGTCCGTGGATGGGGTTTGTGGATCACACCTGTAAAAGCTGGTTTTGGTTCGACTAAGGGGATGGTGGTTTGATAAATTGTTTTTATAATCAGTTAAGTTGAGGGATGGTTATTTTAGGTTAATTATGGTATTTTAAGAGTATTAAGAGTATTTTAAGAGTTAATTATGGTATTTATTTATTAGCTAATTTTGTGGTTTAGATCACTTATATATTTAATTATGTGATTATTGAATATATGCAAAAAAAAATTATTATTCTTAAAAATAAAAAATTGTAGCTTCAAAAATTCTACACAACATTGCCACACTTCTAAAGTGTTGCTATAGGGACGTCCAATGTGTGGCTTACTGATTACAAAATTTATCTTGTACATAAGAAAAGTTACACTTGATAAGTGTTGTTCTAGATGAAATATAAAAGGTAAAACTTTTTAAGTGTGACCAATAACAAAGCAAAGGCCACGCTTTTAAGTGTAGTATAATCAAACAAAAGGTGTTGCTAATGAATTACTACAAAGTGTTCCCTTTATACCTCTTTGGCCACGCTTTTTAAGTGTAGCTGCTATGGCGACATTTCAAAAGCGTGACCTAATGTCAAAGGTTACGCCTCTTTTGGCCATCCCCTAAAAAGCGTTGCTTAAAGTCAAAAAGTGTAGCCTTTTATCAAAGGCCACACTTTTTGCTAGTTTACACTACACTTTACTGAGGTGGCCGTAGGCCTAAAATGTTGTAGTGCGAATTAAAATCGGAAGAGGAATAAGAGGATAGAACATAGGGCATTGCTGCGTGATCAAGACACAACTTCGGATGCAAGTGTTCTACGATCGTACATTAGTTTAGTAACCCAACCAGGGGTTTGGATCGTTCCCAAGAGAGTGGTTTTGAGAATTAATAGAAAAATAAAACTTAGTTCTAACTAGTCGTAGCTAAAGACATTAACGATTAAAAGCATTGTAAATTAAAGGGAGACATAAGAGTGTCAATTAACAATGGGGGTTTTTGTAACTAGTAAGTAAAAATAGCAAAATAACTGAGGGTTTCTTAGTAATGAAAGGGGATCCTTGGGATGTGACGGGAATACGGGTTAAGGTAGATTATTGGGTTCATGCTTTCGATAGAAGATTCATAGAATAATTGTGACTAGGCTAGACTTTAAGAGGGATAAGCTCTCTCTCGAGCAACGTACCCTGTTTCAAATGTGTTCCTCTCGAATACCCACTTGCCACATGAATACCAGCCTACGCCTTAACCCACTCACTCTCTCGAGCTGAGTGTGTGGACATGGGACTAGGGTTCACTCTCTAGAGTTGAACCTCATGTCGACCCACTCACACTGGCCATCAATTTAGTAGTCTTACTTTTACGACCTCTCTCTCGAGCAAGCCGAAAACACATAAATAAACTTGTATTTGGAACTACAAATTCATTAAATTCACCCACAACTACTAAACGAAATCACAATTAAACTACGATTAGACTATGAGCAAGCAAGACCAAACAATTATCTTAACCCATATTTTCTAAATGACACCCCCAGGATTGGAGTTTTTAGCCACATATGTATAAAAGATAGAAACTTGTACCAAATTGAGCTTGGGTCAACTGGGTATGAAGATTTAAGTCTTGATACAGGCTAAAATTGAAGAATCCAAGAGACCCAAACCCAAATCTTGAAGATGAAACCCTTTGGATCTTCAAGTCTTCCAAACCCTCTCAAGCTTAGAGAAAAAATATCAAAATATACTATTCTATATGAAAATTATAATAATTGTTCGACACTTAAAACTACAACTCTAACTGGTATTTATAGTTTTCACAGATTTGTGCTCCAACGAATCATTCGTCGTCGTTAGTCGAAATTGCCGATCAACTCGACTATTCGCCTTTGGTGTAGTTCATCGCCGTCTTGCACCCGCCTTCAACATCATCGTGCTCTGGGTCATTGGGCGACATGGTACTGCTTCACGGAACTTTTCGGTGATGCACCGAATTCTCCCTTTTTCTGCCGACTTGATCCTTTCCTTCAGGGTTCAACACACTGGAACAAAAGGCGAAGTAAGACCCTTTGGCGATTCACCAAGTGGACTCGGTGATCCTCAGGCCTTCATTTCTTCATTCTTTTCAGCCTTTTCGTTCCTTTTTGTGACGTGGGGTCCATGTTTTCCTTCAAACTTCAAATACCTGAAACGTAAGGGTTTTCATCAGATATTGAGATAAAATAAGCATTTGAGGACACAATTTCTATTAAAACATAGCCTTAAATGAGTCCAATTTGTGGACATCGTTGAGATTACCCATGTCGTCATGGTAGCCCACTTGGCTACCATTGCTACCGTTAACACTCATGCTTTCTGAAATATTCACACAAGCAAACAAAATAGAACAAAAAATGAGTGAGTAAACTACAACTAAGAAGAACAAAAATTCAACTAATCCGAAAATTCTCAAATAACACCACTACTCGGCAGCGGCGCCATTTTGATGGTTGCGTAATCAAGACACAACTTCAGATTCAAGTGTCTACGATCATACAATAGTTTAGTAATCCAACCAAGGGTTGGGATCGTTCCCAAGAGATTGATTTTGAGAATTAATAGAAAAATAAAACTTAGTTCTAATTAGTCGTAGCTAAAGACATTAACGATTAAAATTTGTAAATTAAATGGGGACACAAGAGTGTCAATTAACAATGGTGGGTTTTGTCACTAGTAAGTAAAAATAGAAAAATAAACGAGGGTTTCTAAGAAAGGAGAAGCGATCCTTGGGATGTGACGGGCATATGGGTTAAGCTAGATTATTGGGTACATGCTTTCGATAGAAGATTCATATAATAATTGTGACTAGGCTGGACTTTAAGGGGGATAAGCTCTCTCTCGAGAAACTTACCCCATTTCAAATGTGTTCCTCTCGGACACCCACTTGCCGTATGAAGACCAGCCTACACCTTAACCCACTCACTCTCTCGAGCTGAGTGTGTGGACATGAGACTAGGGTTCACTCTCTCAAGCTGAACCTTATCTCGACCCACTCGCACTGGCCATCAATTTAGTAGTATTAGTTTTACGACCTCTGTCTCGAGCAAGTGAAAGACACATAAATAAACTTGTATTTGCAACTACAAATTCATTTAATTCATCCACAACTACTAAACGAATTCACAATTAAACTAAGATTAGACTATCAACAAGCAAGACCCAACAATTATCTTAACCCACGCTAAATCACACCCCAAGAATTGGGATTTTTAGCCACACACGTATAAGAGAAAGAAATTTATACCAAATTGAGCTTGCATTCAACATGTATGAAGATTTAAGTCTTGATACATGCCAAAATTTAAGAATCCAAGAGACCGAAACCCATATCTTGAAGCTGAAACCCTTTGGATCTTCAAGTCTTCACAACCCTCTCAAGCTTAGGGAAAAAATGTCAAAAAGTACTATTCTATATGAAAATTATAATAATTGCTAGACACTTAAACCTACAACTCTAACTGGTATTTATAGTTTTCACAGATTTGTGCTGCAGCGAATCATTCATCGTCGTTTGTCAGAATTGCCGATCAACTCGGCGATTCGCCTTTGGTGTAGCTCATTGCCGTCTTGCACCAGCCTTCAACATCATCGTGCTCTAGGTCATTGGGCGACATGGTACTCCTTCACAGAACTTCTCGGCGATGCGCCGACTTCTCCCTTTTTTTGCCGACTTGATCCTTTCTTTCAGGGCTCAGCACACTGGAACAAAAGACGAAGTAAGACCCTTTGCCGATTCACCAAGTGGACTCAGTGATCCTCAAGCCTTTATTTCTTCATTATTTTCAGCCTTTTCGTTCCTTTTTGCGACGTGGTGTCCATATTTTCCTTCAAACTTCAAATACCTGAAACTTAAGGGTTTTCATCTTATATTGAAATAAAATAAGCATTTGAGGACACAATATATATTAAAACATAACCCTAAATGAGTCTAGTTTATGGACTCAATAGGCATAAGGAGCATGATTTTCTCTTAATGATTAGAGTTAATTTGTATATAGGATAGGGATATACGTAGAAACCTTGCTTGGTCATTATACAGTATGAAATTGTAATACTCGATACTTGGCCCAATATATCCCCACTCAACGATGTAGTTAGGTTGTCTTTTATCGTAAGCGATTAGAGGTCGAGAGACCATAATCGTATATTTAACCATGTGATAATTGATTCGATAGTTGATAAATATCCATTTAATAAGATAATTTACATGATTCCTAAATTGAGCTACAACCCTAGACTTTATCCAATCCTTGTTGGAAACCTTAGAAATTGAATCGTGTTTGTTTAGTTCCTATTTAACTTATATATATGATTAAATCAATCAATCTTGTAATCATGAATACATTTATGGTTAACTGAAAGTCTTGGAGAAATTAAGTGATTTTGATCGTGAGTCCCTATGGGTATGATAACCAGCTCATTATAAGACCCACTTTAATACTTGAACGACCACTTACACTTGCATATGCGATTTGGGCGCAACAAGTTTTGGGCGCCGCTTCCGAGCAGGCAACCCGTGACCCCTTGTAATTGTTAGGATTTCTATTCTTTGTTTTGTTATTCCAATTCATAGGAATTAGTATATAAAAAAATTGATATATCAAGAAAAATACAAAAATATGAGTCATGCCACAACCAAAACTAAGGCGGTGGATGGGTGTCAACCCATTGTGTTTTTACTTATGGGTGTTGTGTTGAAAATGTGCAGGAAACATGTATTAGGAACCATGGCGCATTGCGGAGAAGTGGGAGAATTTTGCTTTATTTGGAATTAATTTTTTCCAGGGTGAGGCAGAACACTCCGCGACAGAGCCTCGTCGCGGAAGAGGTCACAAAATTTGGATTCGATGAGAACTAAATTTCTCGTCCAAAATTAAGGCAGAACCCTTCGTAACAGGGCCGCGTCACAGAACTTAACCAAAAATTTTGCCTCGCGTGAATTAATTTTCCTGCATAAGGCAGTACGGTCCGTGAACCCTCCACGTCGCGCCCCCAAGTAATTTTTTTCTTGATTTTCTTTAAAAGAATGGATTTTATCGATATTATTTTTAGAAATACCCGACTCCATTCCTTTTAACCCCTATTTCGACCAAACTTCACCCATTCTTTTCCCCTTTAACCGCGATCCCTCCCCCCTACACCTTGCAAATTCTCAAGCGTCAATCTGTAACGCAAAGCCAATTCTGCCTCCTTTTTCTTTCGTTTTCCAGCTCCCTCAACATCTCAGGAAATCATGTCTGGAACTGAAAGACCCAAAAAGGAAGTGACAACCTCTAGCCATAGGAAACGGGTTCGAAGTGGGGGGTCAAACCAGGTTGTTCAGGGTGTGCGCAGTGACTAAGGGAGGGAAAACATGGGGAAAAAACACACCAATGCTAGATATTTTTCTGAATTTTGCATTGATAGGGATAGCTTGGCACATTAGTTTCCTAGAACTGTGAGACGTGTCCAGGAGCTTCAAATGGAGTTCATTTTTGTGGAGCCGAGTGAGTGCAACTTTCACATGGTTCGTGAGTTCTATGCGAATTGTGCACCGGAGTCCCACTCCCATTTTGTGAAGGTGTGGGTAGTGTGTGTAACTCTCAACCCTGCGGTCCTCAACGACATTCTTGGCATTTCACCTGATGCAGACCCACTAGTACTTACAGGGCTGAACATACGCCCACCCTACCAGGCCATTCGACATACACTTTGTGGTCCTCAATCCATGGTGCAATGGACAAAGCACATTGGGAAAAGATATCACCAATCACTTGCCTACGCACACATGCTTAGGGAGGCTCGAGTCTGGCTTAAAATATTTATGCATTGTTTGATGTCGGGGTTTCATTACATTGACATCACCCGGGATAGAGTGTGTCTAGACTACGCCCAGATGACGCCCACAGAGTTGAACATTATATGTGTACTGAAATTGGCAATGCGGAAGGCTGGTGTGCATAAAGGGCACAAGTATGCATTTGGTGGTCTTATTACTAGACTATGTCATGCTGCAGGTGTTGCGAAAGAGAATTTGGACTACATGGCACCACTATTCCCACCACCGGTAGACATTACAAAAAGTAAGGTGCCCGACACTAAGTTAGATCCAACACTCACTACTACGGAGCGCCATACATGTGCTCAGCTGATCATGGCCAGGATGTATGACCTGGATATGTTGCGCCACCAGAATGGTTGTCGGGCTTTTACTTAGGCGTAATTGGGGGACGTCGAGTGACGGTACTCATTCAATGCCCATGCGAAGGCCCTGCTTGGCATCGGTCCTGTGTTTCATGAGCCGGTGGATGATGACATCCCCACCGATATGGAGAGACTGTGTACTAGATTGGATGTGGAGTCTGATTCTGATGAGGAGGTGGACCCTGCTAAGGCTGGTAATGAGGCCAGAGGGGGAGAAGCTATGGAGGATTGATCAGAGAGTATTTTCACCTTACCTCTGTACTGATATTTGTTATTTTTTGTAAAGCACCGAGGACAGTGCTAATGTTTAACTGTGGGGTGAGGGTGAACATTATCTCTGGTCTGTACATATTAATGAACACTGGTAGTGTTTGTCTTTTATTTGTTTGTTTTATTTTGGGTTCCTTGGAGATTGTTTTCGATTCTTTGGTCAACTAAAGTTCTTTTGAACCGTACAGAATACAAAAAGTTTTCTCTTTGTTAGGATTGAGTCAGTCGTCGTAATTGAGTTGCATTGCCTAATGATAGATGGATGACGACCATTTGAAGGGAAATTTTCGTCATTGAGTCTCAGGTTGGTATGTGGTGAAGTTTGAAATTTCAAAAGGAGACTATATGAAATCATGATTTGAAGTTGAAGTATGAATGCATTTGAACTTTTGTATTTGACATTAATGACTGCAACTTAAGCTTAAATAGAACCTGGTGTATGAATTGATTGTGTTGCTATGATTGATCCATCTTGAGTAGAACTTGTGTCATGAGCGGTGAGGTATTGAATTATCCATATAATGCATCTGAGTCTAGAACTTGCCCGACTTGTTATTGAAGCGAAATGAAAGTAGTGTTTTTCTTAAAAAATGAGAATAGGTTGTCTTTGCTTTGTTATGTTAATGTAGCCTTTTCAGAAATAATATCCCTAGTATTGCCCCGTTAAGCCTGTTTGCCTTGATTTTGTTCTAACCTACGTAATTGAGTCGAATCCTTTTTATTAATACCGTCAGTTTTGATCCTAAAGTAATCCCTAATGCACTATGCTAAGATGAAAATGAGAAAACAGAGATGAGACTAAATAGGGTGGAACTGCTTGGTTTTTTGGGGAAGAAAAAAAAGAGGTAAGAAAAATGATGCCCCATAAATTCTTAAATCTGTGATTGGACCTAGTCCTTTTGACATTGTGTACTTCGACTCAAGATAAAAGCCTAAGTTAAGGGTGGCTAACCCATAGAATACTTTAATAATGGCCCTGGTCCTTACAAGGACAATGTGCACCTTAACTCGAGAGGAATCTCTAAGTTAAGGGTGGCTATTGTTAAGTGTTTTAAAAAAAATAAATAAACGGGTGTGTAGAAAATAAGTCGACGTTCGAAGTACTAGTGGGAATATATATAGAAAGTGGGTCCAAATAAAGGAAAAAGTTGTTACTGTGGTAAGAAAACAAAAACAGGTGCATTAGGGAGGATGAGTCACTAATTTTACCTAAATGTATCCTTCCTTACCTCAAGCCTACATTAAAACCTATAAAAGTCCTATTTGCTTTTGTGCAAATCACACTTAATTAGTGGAGATGTACATAATGGTCAAGCTTATGGTTCTCAATGTATGCATGTATGATGTCTTTGTTGAGTTAGAGCGTACTCTGTTTGCAAAGTCCTTAAATTATATTCAATTTGCTGAGTTCAGTGTGTGGACTATTCTTCTGAGTGAGGGGCACTGGTTGTACGAAAGATAGGTGATATGTAATGGTGCACATGAAGTTTAATTCGTTGGTTGCAAAAGTTGTCAATTCAATTACATGAGTTGTATGATGCATGAAAGTGGGCAACACATATTTTGAGTGAAAACGTGCTTGGTTTAACTGATTACAGATCCCTAAAAGGAAGTGGTGGATGCACAAATACCATAGTAGGGAGTCTAGGTCTAGGATTAGTTAGCAAATTGTTCGAGGATGAAGAAAGCTCTAAGTGTGGGGTAATGTTCTTAGCCGTATTTATATGCCTAGGAACCTAATAATACCCGTGTTTGGGCTATGTTTTGAATCATTTTATGTTAGTTTAGAGTTGTGTCGAGTCCTTAGGTTGTATACATGCCAACCAACATTAGTTGTGTGGGTAAGCTTTAATGGACAAACGAGCACTAAAACAGGCATTATTGAGAACAAAAGGATCCAAGGCAATAAGGAAAGAGAAAAGAAGAATTTGAAGAAGGCAAGTATGTTCCCTCTCCGCGTCGCAGAGAGGGATGCTTGAAATTGGTTTGTGATAGTGAATTGGAGGCTGAACGGTCCGTGGAGTGGCCGCATCGCAGAGAAGACTTTATTTCCACAAAGCGAATTTTAGAAACATCTCCGTGTCGCGCCGTAGTGTGTTAGTTTTGTCCGTTTTGACTTAATTATAAATAGACTCAATTTTATTTTATTTATTATTCTTTTTCTGGGTTATGAAGAATGATGATTTGGAGAGCTATTTCATCAGTTTTTATGGTTCTTTCCTAAACTCTTTTACATTCTATTCATTTATGATATTTAAACTTTGCTTGATCGAAGATACTATTATGAGTAGCTAATTTCCCTAGTTCTAGGGCTGTGGCTACATCATGATTGTAAGTTAATAAGTTTTTATGGATTTCCAGTCACTATCATATGAATCTCTCTTATGTTCTTATTTTCTGTATTTCATTCCTGATCACTATTGAAATAAACATGTTGTTCGAATTGAACTCGAGAGAGGAATAAGAGGATAGAATGTGGGGAATAAGGAACATGATTTTCAGTTAATAATTAGAGTTAATTTGTATCTAGGATAGGGATATACCTAGAAACCTTGCTTGGTCATTATAGAGGAAGAAATCGTAATATCGATACTTGGTCCAATCTATCCCCGCTCAAAGATGTAGTTAGGTTGTCATTTATCGTAGGCGATTAGAGGTCGGGAAACCATAATTATATATTTAACACTATGATCATTGATTTGATAGTTGAGAAATATCCATTTACCAAGATAATTTACATGATTCCTAAATTGAGCTACAATCCTGGACTTTATCTAATCATCGTTTGAAACCTTAGAAATTGAATTGTGTTTGTTCAGTTCTTATTTAACTTTTATATTATCAAATCAATCAATCTTGTAATCGCGAATACATTTGTGGTTAACTGAAAATCTTGGAGAAATTAAGTGATGCTGATCGTGAGTCCCTGTGGGTACGATACCCGGCTCTCTATAAGAGTTACTTTAATAGTTGAACAACCACGTACACTTGCGTGTGCAATTTGGGAGCAACATCACCCTTCTGGAAAGTGTGAAGGCTATCAATCATGGACCACACCTACAATTTGTGGTCCCATCCACGGGCCGTGGCTGGCAACCCTGGTTTGGCACCTCCAAATTTCTGGAAAGTAGCTATTTTGGTCTCTTAGAATACGGGGTGTTACAAAAATAAACAAGATATGCTACCCCACTACATTCGACATTCCTGAAACAATGGAACCATAGAAACTTCCATCCGAGATCATTTTGATGAAAAGTGGGTCCCACACCCAAGTTCTGTTTTAAGCTAAAACTTACATGAAGGCTCAAAATTAGACCAAAAGCTACAGTACTGCACGAAAGGTCATTCTAGACAAGACTAGACATCTCGGAGCTAATGGCCCAGACTGAATTTTCGTCCGAGCACTTTTACCAAGAATGTTGACAAACTCAACCCTTGGTATAGCGATCCTTTCAAAACGATACCACCATTTAATCAAGAAATATAATTAAATACTTGCGACATTTAAAACCAATTAATGAGGGCGTACTGATTTTAATCTAGTTGAGGGATTAGATTCATAACGAACTCCAAAAAAAAAAAAACATTTAAGCAATTAACCGACCAGATCTTCATGCATATGTTAACCTCACACTCAAGGGTGAAATAACAAGAGTATTACAAGCTTCCGAGTACCGAAATCAGCCGGCTCATGCTTCACACAACTTTCAAGACATATAGCAAATTAGTATATTACAAGACTTGGGTTTACACACCCCAAAAAGATAAAAACGTATAACCATACTTATATTACAACCCATGGTGACATGACCAAATCAAGCCCCTCAAAATCTCCTATAACTATACAGCACAAAGATCATGTACAAGTCCCAAGGTTAATACAAAATATATATGCCTATATGCAAATGTGATCTTCCTTAAGGCTTTCAAAATCTCCATCATCAATGGCCAGCTTCAAGCATTATCGCGAACAACCCCTACGATAGAAACAACTATCGCTAAGTATATAGCTTAGTGGTGTACAAACTATAGGTTTGGAGCCCTTAAATTCACCGAGTTATCATTCTCAAGTTAAGGGCAGCACGATCGAAACAAAATCAGTAAATTAAGTAAACAATATACAAGGAGTATAAAGTTCAATATATAAAGGTCCAAATGTCAAGAATTCTCATAGCACAACTTTTCAAGAGATTCAATAACAAGGCTCACCCAATATATACATCATGTCGTCACACCAAGCACGAGCAGGTATCAAGAAAGGTCAAAACCCAATAATCAAGAAAACCAAGAACCATAGTAAAAAAATGGCTTCCTAGTTCGTACTTAAAATGGACAATTTCCATTCTTAAGACGAACTAAAAATCCAGAGACAAGATGGCAAATGATCTGAACCAAGAGGCATGCCAAGAGTGACAAAGTCACAGCCACAAGAAGGACAAGGTCCCAACAAGAGTGCTAAATGATAAGACAATCCGTACAAGTGGGCGAGTTACATAAGCGTCTTTAATGTATTAAAGAATACCAATACGACAATGCAAAGTGACAAGAGGTAACCAAGGTACCAAGATAACTTTCATATATACTAGCAGGTAAAAAAAGTACAAGTATAAGTTTATACACAAACCTCAGTTCTTTAGCACAAAAAAAGTCCAACAAAACTCCACGAGTCAAACCGTAGACCTCGCAGCATATCAAAATCTTCAACTTGTACACGAGGATATACAACCTTAAAAAAGTGAATTCAATAACATCTTTAATTTCTAGCAGCTCAATAATGATGACGTAAAATAAGGTTATCATCACAAGTAAGCCTAGCCTGTACAAAAACGACTATGCTCCCAAACAGTAAATTCTGGCCATCCTAGTGCATCATGTCGCAAATAAGATTTGAAATGGAAAACGGCAAAACTGGACTGTATACTCTTCATGAAAGATGTAGGTACCTCTCTTAAGGTTGCAGATAAATAAGAATCACCACAAAATGTATTTTGGATAAAAAGATATATTCAAAAGACTTATAGTTGTCCATACAGGATTTCAAACTTCAGAATCTGGACAGAACTTGTCCTATTATGCGTCCCATATTTCGAATACATAACAACTAAATTAGAGCTTAACATAAACCACAGCGTTGTACAAATACGAATTATCTTTCCTAATCATATTTATTCACAGTAAACAAAATTCTATAGAATGACATATGCTTAATCTACTAAACGCTACCCAGCTCAAAAACAGGTTTTACCACTTACCAAAGAAAAGAGTGTAACTCTATTTCCAGCCAAAAGGACCAAGATTTTCTCTTGTGATATTGAAGAACAACAGGTTAGATAATGTTCTAAGGGACTTATAGTTCTGGTGAGACGAATTTCCTAAGAGGAGCTGTCAAAATATAGTAACACAAGAGGTGCTTATCATATACACAACTTTCCATAAAAGTTGGCTGCCCAAATACTTGAGTGCTGCCCAAATGCATACATATACACCTATATATATATATATATCCTTCACCTCCTTTTAAAGCTATACATATTTCTCATTAAAACATTACGCAAATACCCCCATACAATACATTAAATTACGATGACAATTATTTTAAGCAAGGTTGCAAATATAACATTCTTTCAAATTCCCAAAATGAGAGTTAAACATATTGTAATAATTAAGCAGTGGTTTATCGACATGTGACTCTTGTTAGCATTTTTGGGGTGTTACAACTCTCTCCCCCTTAAATAAATTTCATCTCGAAATTTACCTTACACTAGTCTCGGAACAAGTGCGGATACTGGGTTCTCATTTCTTTTTCTCTTTCCCACGTAGCTTCTTTTCCAGAATGGTTCCTCCAAAGTACCCTTACTAATGGAATTCTTTTGTTTCTATGTTGCTTTACTTCTCGAGCTTGAATTAGAATAGGCTCTTCATTAAACGTCAAGTCAAGATTAACCTCAATAGATTCGATTGGAAGAACATGAGATGGATCAGAACGATATCTTCTAAACAAAGAAACATGGAAGACATTGTGGATCTTGTCTAACTCAGGTGGCAAAGCCAATTTATATGCAACTGGTCCAACCCTTTCAAGTATCTCATAAGGTCCAATAAATCGGGGACTAAGCTTTCCTTTCTGGCCAAATCTCATAATCTTTTTCCATGGAGACATCTTTAAGAATACTTTATCTCAAACTTGATATTCAATCTCACGCCTTTTAAGATCAGCGTTCGACTTTTGTCTATCCGAAGAAATCTTTAGACGATCTTTGATAATTTTTACCTTGTCCTCTGTTTGTTGCACAATTTCGGGACCAACAAGATTTCTTTCACCAACTTCACTCTAAAAAAGATGGGTTCGTCATTTTCTTCCATATAAGGCTTCATAGGGAGGCATTCCAATACTCGATTGGTAATTGTTATTGTAAGCAAATTCAATCAAAGCCAAGTGTTCGTCCCAACTACCCTCAAACTCCATAATGCAAGCTCAAACCATATCCTCCAAAATTTGTATCACTCTTTCCGACTGGCCGTCAATTTGAGGATGGAACGAAGTGCTAAATTTCAACTTAGTACCTAAAACTTCCTGCAAGCTGCCCCAAAATCTAGATGTAAACCTTGGGTCTCGATCAGATACAATAGATACAGGTATCCCATGTAGTCTTACAATCTCATTAATGTACAACTAGGCTAAACGCTCAAGTGAGTAATCCATCCTGATTGCTAAGAAGTGAGCACTCTTGGTTAGCCTGTCCAAAATCACCAATATGGCATCATGGTTCCTTTGAGTGCGAGGAAGTCCTAAAATAAAGTCCATTGTTATTCTCTCCCATTTCCATTCCAGCATCGACAAGGGCTGTAGTAAACCAACTGGGACTTGATGTTCTGCCTTTACTTGTTGACAAACCAAACATTTAGAGATGAACTCCGCAATGTCTCTCTTCATACCATTCCACCAAAAAATTTCTTTGATGGTCTGGTACATCTTTGTGCCTCTAGGATGCATTGCATATGATGCAATATGTGCTTCATTCAATATTTCTCTCCTCAATTTTTCATCATTAAGGACGCATAACCTGTTTTGATAAAATAAGACACCATCCTCCGTAAATGTAAAATCAAGTTTTTTTTCACTTATAACTTCTCTGGTCAATTTTACAAGCTTCTCATCTAACTTTTGTGCTTCTTTCACTTGTTCAAGAAATATTGGCTTTACTTGCAAATTAGCAATAACTGAATCATTTGAATCAAGTGTAAAAAAAACATTCAAGGCTCTTAACTCAAGGAGCAATGGTAAAGGACTCAAAGAAATGCTTGCGAAGGATTTCCGACTTAAGGCATCTGCAACCACATTGTCATTACCTGGATGATAATCAATCTTGCAGTCAAAATCCTTGATGAGTTCAAGCCATCTACATTGTCGAAGGTTTAGCTCCTTTTGAGTACCCAAGTACTTTAAGCTCTTGTGATTAGTGAATATATGACATTTCTCCCCATACAAATAAAACCACCATATTTTTAAAGCAAACACTATAGCAGCAAGTTCAAGATCATGTGTAAGATAATTCAATTCATGCGGTTTTAATTTTCAGGAGGCATAAGAAATAACCTTCCCTTCTTGCATCAAAACGCATCCTAGACCATTGTGAGAAGCATCACTGTAAACTACATATTCTTTCCCTTCAATCGGTAGAGTAAGTATAGGAGCTTGAGTCAACAAGGATTTGAGAGTTTCAAAGCTCTCTTGACAGTTGTCATCCCAAATAAACTTTACTTCCTTATGCAAGAGCTTAGTCAAAGGGGAGGCGATAATGGAGAAGCCTTTCAAAAATCTTCTATAGTATCCTGCTAAGCCTAAGAAACTTCTTACCTTGGTTCGACTTTTAGGAGGTCTCAATTCAACAACCACTTGTATCTTACTAGGATCCACCTTCACACCTTCTGTTGATACAACATGTCCCAGAAAAGCTACTTCATCAAGCCAAAATTCACACTTGGAAAGTTTAGCATAAAGCTCTTTCTCCCTCAAAATTTGCAAAATAATCCGGAGGTGTTTATTATGGTCTTCATTACTTCTGGAAAATATTAAAATATCATCTATAAAAACAACCACAAACTGATCAAGATAAGGTTTGAATACTCGATTCATTAGATCCATAAATACCA
>NW_006239179.1:244171-246270 GCF_000226075.1 Solanum tuberosum | reverse complement strand
ATCTTTAAAAGTCACATGCTTAGACCTACAATCTACCACCGCATGATATTTATAAAGCCAATCCATCCCGATAATAACAGCAAAATCTTTGATGGGCATTTCAATCAAATCAGCAGGAAAGACTAGGTTTTGAATCACAAAGTGACAATCTTGGTACACTCGATTACACACAACTTGATCACCCAAAGGACTTTCAACTAGCACATTATAATCAAGTCTCACAGATTTCACATTTTTGGGAAGAACAAGTGATGAACAAATATAGGAATGTGTAGAAACAGGATCAAACAATGTAGACACACATAAGCCAAATAAGTGAAATTTACTGATAACCACGTCTTGTCCATCTTGATCATCCTTCGAGTGTACCAAGATTGCCCACTAGCTTGATTAACTCCACTTGTACCTGCTGCCTGTGTGTTTTTAGGTCTTGCACCTCTATTAGTTTGAGGAGGATTAACATAAGGCTTATGAGCTGAGCCTTCAGTTTTAAAGGAAGGAGCATTACTAGGATTAGGACAATCTTTCACTTTATGATCAAAGCTCCCACAATTGAAACATGCACCAGAAGCTCTTCTGCAACTGCCATAATGATTCTTTCCACATTGTGGACAAGTAGGAACGTGAGGCATGCCTTGGCCATAATTTGAAGTGCTAGCTGTAGAAACTTCTGATTGGTTTTGTCTTTGTTGAGGTGGCCTATTATCACTACCAGCCTTAGAATTATCAAACCTTCCCCTTTTGGATGGACCCCCCAAAAATCTGGTCTAGGCTTTCGAAATCTGTTTTCATTTCTACTAGTTTCTTCTTTATCAAGTCGTTCCCAAGTAAAAGCAGCAGACACTAATGTACAAAAATTTTCATGTTGCAGGATCGCCACATTCTTTCTAATGGAATCATTTAAACCAACTTCAAATTACTGCACTTGTCTTTTTCCTCTTTAATAATACCACCAGCATAGCAAGAGAGCCTTAAAAACTTTTGTTTGTATTCAGCAATAGACATGCCTCGTTGCCTTAGATTCAAAAACTATTTCTCATGTTGCAGGATCGCCATATTCTTCCTAATGGAATCATTTAAACCGTCTTCAAATTTCCTGCACTTGTCTTTATCCTCTTTAATAATACCACTAGCATAGCGACAGAACCGTAGAAACTTCTGTTCGTATTCAGCAATAGACATGCCTCGTTGCCTTAGATTCAAAAACTCTTTTTTCTTTGCATCACAATAAGCAGGTGGGACATACTTCATACGAAATTCCTAAAGAAAATCATCCCAAGTAAGAACATAAAGGTTTTACCTTGGCATTCGGAACACTTACCCACCAATCATAAGCATCCTTTTGTAATAGTGAAATATCATTCTTAAATTTGGCAACATCTGAACACTCCAACTACTCAAATACCTTCTCCATGCGATCAAGCCATTGTTCAGCATCTATGGGATCAACAGTGCCTTCAAACTCCACTCCACCCATTTTCCTCATTTTCTCAAAGTTAATCATGTGGGGATCATGCATCGATTCAGCCATATGTTGGAAGAATTCAGCCATTTGTTGAAAATGAGGATTCATGGTTTGAGTACCATGACTCATTTGAGAATGTGGACCAACTCATACACCCTGATGGTTTCCCACTTCAGAACCACTAGTGTGGGGAACATACTGATTTGAGATATGTTCTCCAACCCCTTCCACTGAATGAGGTTGGGAAACAGAGGCACCCGAACCTTCACGAGCAGCTTCCATAGGTCGGTCAGAAGAAGTGGCCATAACTTAATTCCTTCAAAAGGGAAGATCACATTCCATTAGGGTTATGTACTAGATGCATATGTACTCTACATGCGATGCAAATATCATAAACCATATAAGTGAACAAATAATCTAAATAGAACCTTTTTTGAAAGCAAACAACTATATTAGTAATTCACAACAAAAGTCCTAGAACCACAAACCTAAGCTCTGATACCAACACTTGTAGCGATCCTTTCAAAATGATACCATTACTTAATCAAGAAATCTAATAAAATATTTGCAACATTTAAAACCAATTAATGATGGAATACTAATTTTAATCTAGTAGAGGGATTAGATTCATGAC
>NW_006239179.1:215942-243976 GCF_000226075.1 Solanum tuberosum | reverse complement strand
ATCGCGAACAGCCCCTACGATAGAAACAAGTATCGTTAAGCATATAGCTTAGTGGTGTACAAACTATAGGTTTGGAGCCCTTAAATTCACCAAGTTATCATTCTCAATTAAAGGGCAGCACGATGAAACAAACTCAGTAAATTAAGTAAACAATATACAAGGAGTATAAAGTTCAATACATAAAGTTCCAAATGTGAAGAATGCTCATAGCAGAACTTTTCAAGAGATTCAATAACAAGGCTCACCTAATATATACATCATGTCGTCACACCAAGCATGAGCAGGTATCAAGAAGGGTCAAAACCCAATAATCAAGAAAACCAAGAACAATATTAAAAAAATGGCTTCCTAGTTCGTACATAAAATGGACAACTTCCATTCTTAAGACGAACTAAAAATCCAGAGTCAAGATGGCAAATGATCCGTACCAAGAGGAATGCCAAGAGTGACAAAGTCAAAGCCACAAGAAGAACAAGGTCCCAACAAGAGTGCTAAGTGATAAAACAATCCGTACAAGTGGGCGAGTTACATAAGCGTCTTTAATGTATTAAAGAATACCAATACGACAATGCAAAGTGACAAGAGGTAACCAAGGTAACAAGATCCAATTCCAGATATACTAGAGGTTAAAAATGTCCATGGACTATAGCACACGAAAATCAGCAAAATTGGGGTTTTCCTGCTCTGTGGCACATTTGACCTTCAAAATGGGACGTTTTTGTCACGACCCAAGCCTAGGGCCTAGACGTGACATGGCGAATGAGGAACCCGAAGGAACCCCAAACAAGCCTCTCAAACTTGTCATCACACTTCATCGGTCGCGGAAGTACATTCAACATTAATTAACGGGAAATAGGGACTAAGGGCAAACCATTTCAAAATGACATCATAGAACAAGAGTCAAGCTCATTTACAAAATACTTGTCCAACGCACACCTCTACATACATAGATAGGACGGGGCCATGACATTCTACCGGCTCCCCTCATAGTCAAAATACAATTGCAAGCTAAAGTCTCAAAACATAGGAGTAGGAAACATAACATAGCCCTCGAATCATTGAGGACTCACCAACAAACTCGGATAAGCGTCGTACTAGCCACGTGAATGGAGAGAAGGATCAAGAGTAGCTCCGGTCCCTACATGGTGACATCATGTAGGCAAAATATGCGTTAGTACTTGGAATGTACTAAGTATGCGGGGTGCAACACAACAATAGACAAGGACACAATCGAAATACAAGAAATAGTTTCATAGGCATTATGAATAACAATATGAGGATGCATGATCAAAGTGAAGTCAAAACATGTTTAAGTAACTCTATACTAATAGTAGATATCATATGTGTATGCATGATCCAACCAATCTATAACCCCAACTTAGGATGGGGGATGCCGTTCACACCCGGACACCCTGGTGGCAAGGTATAAACCCCTCACATGGTTGATGTTGGTCACACCCCAAGCATCCTAGGTGGTGAGATATAAACCTCTCACATGGTTGTCCGGTTCTTTTCCCCCGGACCGGGCATGGTCATGCAACACTTTATATAGGAAATTCCCATTAGGCTCTAATGCAATCTCACGTATGGAATGAACATATACACAAGCTTAGTTTGTCATCAACACATCTCTGGATTTCCATACATCTCATAACTCAAGCTTTAAAGCATCGATTCATCAATTCTCCATAGTTGGACATTTTGTCAAACACCTTGAAGGCATGTAATGGAATCAAAGAGCATGGAAAATAGGGTAGTAATTATGCAGCCAAACCAGTGAACAACCTACAACAACACCTTTTTAACACCCACAATACCACATGAAAATCTCCACATCCATTCCAAATTTAGGTTCAAGTTCTAGGGTCACAACATGCTCAAAACAATCACTTTCCATGTTTAAGATTCAATGTGCAGGAAATTATTACAAAGAGCAAGACTAATTTATGAATCTTAACTTAAACCATGAATTAGTGAGTAGAATAGAGTCTAGGCACTATGGGTGGAAGGACCCATGAGTTCAACACCACATACCTTGAGTTTTTATGAAGGTCTTGAGAGTGTCTTCAATGGAAGCTTGGAACTTGGAGCAAGAGTCTCTTCAATCTTGAGGAAGGTTTTGGATTAGGGTTCTTGAGAGAACTTGAGAGAAAATGTGTCTAAGTATGGGAGAGGTGTTTTGGGAAATGTTTTAGAGATGAGAATTGAACTAATGGTATATAGGAAATAACATATGCCCTTTGGAAAAAATCGTCCAACACTTAGAAAAAAAAATGGGGCGGGTGAACAGTAAAATTAGCTACTGGAAATTGTCTTTTTCTGCCGGACAGATTTTACGAAAATGGGCATAACTTCTTCGTCCGAACTCCGAATGAGGTGAAAAGAAGTGCGTTAGGTAGCTAACTCAAAGGTCTTTCCATGGATATATTATTGGCCACCAAATAATTTGTGTGCTAGGAGATATGACCCTCCAAAGTAGACCCTCGAAAAAGGCTTCACTTGGAAATTTCGGATTTTGATACGGTTGCTCTAAAATTTGGGTTAGACCCATTTCCCACTCAATTTAAACCCATGAATAAGAATATGAAGTCGAATTTCCAAAATCATGCATGGATTTTGAGATATGTGGAAATTACAATTATAGGTGTTTCCGAAGCACATTTTCGGGCATTTTTGGGGTCGTTTCACAAACCGTAGACCTAGCAGCATATCAAAATCTTCAACTTGTACACGAGGATATACAACCTTAAAAAATGAATTCAATAACTTATTTACTTTCTAGCAGCTCAATAATGATGACATAAAATAGGGTTATCATCACAAGTAAGCCTAGCCTGTACAAATACGACTATGCTCCCAAACAGTAAATTATGGCCATCCTAGTGCATCATGTCGCAACAAAGATTTGAAATGGAAAACGGCAAAACTGAACTGTATACTCTTCATGAAAGATGTAGGTACCTCTCTTAAGGTTGCAAAAAACCAAGAATCACCACAAGATGTATTTTCGATAAAATGATATATTCAAAACACTAACAGTTGTCCATACGGGATTTCAAACTTCAGAATCTGGACAGAACCTGTCCTATGATGCGTCCCATATTTCGAATCCATAACAACTAAATTAGTGTTTAACATAAACATAAGAGTTGTACATATACGAATTATCTTCCCAAATCATATTTATTCACAGTAAACAAAGTTCTATAGAACGAGATATGCTTAATCTACTAAACGCTACCCAACTCAGAAACAGGTTTTACCACTTACCAAAGAGAAGAGTGTAACTCGATTTCCAGCCAAAAGGACCAAGATTTAATCTTCTGATCTTGAAGAACAACAGATTAGATAATGTTCTATGGGACTTATACTTCAGGTGAGACGAATTTCCTAAGAGGAGGTGTCAAAATATAGTAACACAAGAGGTGCTTATCATATACACAACTGTCCATAAAAGTTGGCTGCCCAAATACTTGTGTGCTGCCCAAATGCATACATATACACCTATATATATAAATCCTTCACCTCCTTTTAAAGCTATACATATTTCAAATTAAAACATTATGCAAATACCCCCATACAAGACATTAAATTACGATGACAATTATTTTAAGCAAGTTTGCAAATATAACATTATTTCAAGTTCCCAAAATGAGAATTTAAACATATTGTAATAATTAAGCAGTGGTTTATCGACATGTGACTCTTGTTAGGATTTTCGGGGTGTTACACTTGGTGCCCGAACCAATCATGCCCCTAGCCTTAAATGCTCCCCCCGAAGCTGGTGAAACTGTGAGTATTACATTCTAAGGCTGTCTTCCTGATCTTTTGACTAATGTCAGCCGTTCAAGTTTCAAAGGCTTTAAAATTTGAAAGCTTTCAGAAAAGCAAATGACCCCAAAACCAAATTGTTAGTCTCGTGAAGTCATAAAGGACTTGTGGTCTCTATAGGAAAGCTCTAAATGCTAAAAATATCGGAAAATGAAGATAATGATCTAGAGGGTCATTACAACATTCACTACTAAAAGGAGTTTCGTCAGCAAAACTAGAAGGATAGACACAGCCTAAAGGCAGAAAATGATGAGTGTACAAACCCTCATACCCACTCTCGGACGAACAATTCTATCACAAAACTCAGGCTAAGAGGAAAATCCCCATATTCACTTCAAAACTCAAAAACTCATCCAAATCCATTTTGGTATCCAACTCTCACCAAACTTTACTGGACTTGCCTGAAAGAACCAGATTCATCTCAAAAGATAAACACCACATGAAAAGAACATAATTGAGAAAACAGAGGACCATGGTAGATGCAACCTAACTGCCCAAATCGAAAACTCACCTTATATTCCACATCTACTATCTTCTAACTAGCAAGAGCGTTTTATCGGTCCTTAACTATCCTGAACATCTCTAGCACCAACTAAAACCTTCCTACAAGACCACACAAAATCAACCTTGGAAGCACAACAAGCTTCTCTTGAACATCGAGGAATAACAACTGCCCGGACAAGGAGCTCAACCCAAGGTAATGCCCAAAATCTATTCCTAACTCTTTAACCAACAAACCCATTTGAAACAGAACCTCCTAAATCTAAATACGCTAATCAAAAGGATGAATATCCTCTGAACACCAAGGTAGCCCTGAGCCACTCTAGCGACCTACTCCGACCAAAAGAATTTCTGAAACATCGACACCACGAGCCTACAAACTACTCCGCCACCATAAATCTGAGCCAAACACCCCAACCTAAGAGAAACCAAGCCGGCAGGTGGAGCATCAATATAGTCAATTGGCCACTAGTTTCCCAAGGGTTACAAACCTATCATGAACCACGCAAGCTACCAAACATGAGAAAAGCAAACCATGCATCCTAAACTAGAGCAAACTCATAAAATACACAAACTACCATGACCTCATCATGAATGAATCTTCTAAGCAAGTTTCCATTAACAGGACTAAGGCCTGAAATGAACAATGATCACTAACTTTTTTACTCTAAATAATACACCCGCCTTGAGGGCTATAAACATAACAAGAAAGAACCAACATAATAGCTAGTTCATGCACAACAAGGGATCCCACCTCCACCTTCTAGTTAGCCGTAAACAACCTCAAAGATGACAAGAAGCGGAAGAATCCAAAAAGTGAATGAGCAAAAGTGCAACTCCACACTCGAGAAAAGACTAAGGAAAATAAAAAAAGCAGCAAAAAAGGAGTACTACAACTAAAAAAGATTAACTACCCAACACAGAACTCCGAGAACTAGTAATCTCCCAACTACTACTCAAAAGGGTCAACTCACAACTAACCTAACCTCCTAAGCCAACTATTCCGTACAATACACAAAACTCAAATCGGGTAAAGTTTGTCTAGCCACCTATCGAACAAGGATAGACATCACAAAAAATGTACACAACAAGGGTTGAAAAAAGGGAAACAAGCAATTTCAAGACCAAAACCACAAAAGGACTATCAAGGCAAAGGCACATGGAGGTACTCAACGACCACAACTAATTGAAGCAACGCAACATAGTCGATCCACTACTAAGATAAATTAGCTATAGGTTATCATGATCCAATGTTACCCCACCCCCTAGATGTAACAAGGCGTATAAGACCCTGAGAGGCCTCAAACAAGCCACTTAGGATATCATAACATAAACTAATAGAAATGAGCGGGAATTTAAAACTTATCAGTATAATAAAAGTCTTTTATAAAACGAGCGGAAGTCTATCAACATTGTCTCAAACCATCTATCATGAGAGAATAAATTTTTTGGACGCAACCCATAAATTAATCCAACAAGAAAAGAAAGACATAAAAGAAAGTGATGATCACACCGTCGAACACAATGAGGACTCACCAAAAATTCATTTCCTTGATCAACAACGAAGCTAGCCACGAGTGTGAGAATCAATATCACCGGACCCTATATTTGATAAGAATGTAGGCAAGAGTATGTGTTAGTACACTCAAGTACAAAATATGATGGCTAGCATAAACAACACAATCATAAGCATTAGTCAACATAAGACATAAGGCATAATCATACTTAAGACATAATAAGTATCATAGTGAAAGAGGAATACTCCCTTAAGTAGCCTCACTTTACCTTAGACAAGACTTAGGTCATCCACCTCTAGTCAAGCTTACATCAAGGAAGGAATATCTAGCAACACTCCTAACAAGTCAACTTAATAACATAATCACATTAGTTGTACCTACTTTTAAAGACATGGGGATTCGCCTCAATGCCTAGCTTATAAAAGCTAATGGTTATTCACCTCTTGCCTTACTTACTTTGAGATCGCGGGTACTCGATTCCACAATATCATCATATAACACAAGTACTCGCCTCTACATCATTTCATAAAGAGCATGGGTACTCGCCTCCATGTCCATTAGTTATAGTAGGAACGTGGGGACTCACCTCTTGTTCAATTCTAAAGAGTATAGGAATCACATTGTATCCTTGCATATGGAGGTCAAGGATAATCGCCTCTAGCCTCATCATTCATTGAGCATTTTAGTCTAGATTCATTTTAGGTGAGAAATCCTTTCCACCTAGAATCATTCATGTGAGTAGACCTTTCACATTCATATAATCATGCTTATAAATTCATTATATGAAGTATCCCTTCCATACTACAACATCAACAATCAACAATTCATAGTCTAGGCTTTACTATGAAAGCACTACATCTCATGATCATCATCCATTCTTTATACTCAAGCAATTAACATCATATTCATCATATATGCTTCAATCTCAGGAAATTCTATTCATAATTCACCAATCCTATAAGGATATATCTAATGCATAGAGTTTCCCTCACATGGCATCAAACCCAACTATATCAATTCAACCATAAAATCATTGGATAGACATGGGTACATGTAATTTCTACTAAATACGTACAATTCTATCAATTCAATCATAAACAATCATAATCCACTCAAATAAATCAACATTCATCATAAGCCACAACATTTGAAAGAAACCCTAACATAAATTGGGGAAATTCTTCATCAAATTGTGGAATTCTAGGGGACTCCATGGGACAAAGGATGACATGGATGAAAAACCATCATACCTTAGTCACTATGCCAACAAAATCTTGATGATTGGGAGACTTGACCTTGACCAAGCTTCAATCTTCTTCTTCTTCTTCTTCTTCTTCTTCTTCTTCTTCTTCTTCTTCTTCTTCTTCTTCTTCTTCTTCTTCTTCTTCTTCTTCTTCTTCTTCTTCTTCTTCTTCTTCTTCTTCTTCTTCTTCTTCTTCTTCTTCTTCTTCTTCTTCTTCTTCTTCTTCTTCTTCTTCTTCTTCTTCTTCTTCTTCTTCTTCTTCTTCTTCTTCTTCTTCTTCTTCTTCTTCTTCTTCTTCTTCTTCTTCTTCTTCTTCTTCTTCTTCTTCTTCTTCTTCTTCTTCTTCTTCTTCTTCTTCTTCTTCTTCTTCTTCTTCTTCTTCTTCTTCTTCTTCTTCTTCTTCTTCTTCTTCTTCTTCTTCTTCTTCTTCTTCTTCTTCTTCTTCTTCTTCTTCTTCTTCTTCTTCTTCTTCTTCTTCTTCTTCTTCTTCTTCTTCTTCTTCTTCTTCTTCTTCTTCTTCTTCTTCTTCTTCTTCTTCTTCTTCTTCTTCTTCTTCTTCTTCTTCTTCTTCTTCTTCTTCTTCTTCTTCTTCTTCTTCTTCTTCTTCTTCTTCTTCTTCTTCTTCTTCTTCTTCTTCTTCTTCTTCTTCTTCTTCTTCTTCTTCTTCTTCTTCTTCTTCTTCTTCTTCTTCTTCTTCTTCTTCTTCTTCTTCTTCTTCTTCTTCTTCTTCTTCTTCTTCTTCTTCTTCTTCTTCTTCTTCTTCTTCTTCTTCTTCTTCTTCTTCTTCTTCTTCTTCTTCTTCTTCTTCTTCTTCTTCTTCTTCTTCTTCTTCTTCTTCTTCTTCTTCTTCTTCTTCTTCTTCTTCTTCTTCTTCTTCTTCTTCTTCTTCTTCTTCTTCTTCTTCTTCTTCTTCTTCTTCTTCTTCTTCTTCTTCTTCTTCTTCTTCTTCTTCTTCTTCTTCTTCTTCTTCTTCTTCTTTTTCTTCTTTTTCTAAAGAGAGAATATTTGAGAGAGGATTTGGGTTTTATTTTGGGAATTGAGAGAATGTCTTAATTGAGTGAGTTTAGAGGTCTAAATTCCTTATATATGTGGTCTTGGTTTAGGCAAAATGACACCACATTGATTTAATTTAAACCAGAAAAGACTCATCTACCTCTAAAATAACTATCCAATCACGAACCATGGAACCTCGACCGATGGACCGTCGACAGACTTACGTCTGTCTTGCTCAGTCGTGGTCTATGGTCAGAGACTTTTGGCCAAACGATGGGACGCTAGTCCATGGGATGTTTATTGAACTACGGTCTGTGAGTCCCATCGTCGCCCTGACCTGGTGTTTTTCTGAGGTGCCCAACCATGGACCCACATATGGTATGTGGTCCCAACAACAGTTTGTGGTTTGCCATCGTTAGTCAGCACCTGCAGTTTCCCAAAAGCTGCTATGTGCCTCGTTTCGAATCTGGGGTATTACATTATCTCCCCCTTGGGATCATTCATTCTGGAATGAGATTCGAAACACGTTTCTAGACAAAAACTCTAGACTAGCAGCCCATCATGCATGCAACTCATCTAAATGCACACAATCAAGGAAGAACTCCATATCCAAGCTAAACATACTCAATGCACAAGAAATAATCTAGAGGGTCATTACCTCAATTCCATAAACTTTATGTTAAGTCTACTAAATGTGTTTTTATGGGTAATAGTACTTCGCAGAAAGGCTATATTTTCTAGGATTAAAGTTCTAGTTGATATGTTTTGTGGTTCCATAAATGTTGTTTTCATTATGAATTAGTATTTCTTTCCTTCTCATTTTCAGTATTTTTTCTTGTGGTCTTCTTATTTTAATGTTTAAGGATTTGTCATTTTCTTCTAAGAGGTTCAAACCTGGATTTGTAGATGAATGACGTCGGCTGATTTTATCCCTTTACTAAATAAATCTGCCACCTAAGACTACTCCACAATCATAATCTAAGATTTCTTCAAGGCCTACTTCTCTTTATCCTTCTCAGTGGTTGGCGATAGTATCTCGTATTCCTAACTTGTATGTTTTTTCTTCTATTTTATCCACCATATTTGTTCCAACAAGTGACTCACAAGTCTTCAAGGTTAAATGTTGGCATAAAGTACTAGAGGAGGAACTTTTGGCATTTAAAGAAATTAACACATGGTACATTGTTACTTGCCCTTCGAATGTCTGTCAAATTAGACTTAAATGGGCTAATTCAATTAAAAATTATTCTGATGGAAGTCTTGATTGGTACACAGCTCAATAATTGGTCCTTGGTAGAAAGAAAAGTATAGTATGAACTATGAGGAGTTATTGAACTCGTAGAAACATTGAATATGCTGCGAGCTTTAATAACCATTATTGTATCAAAAAATTGACTTCTTCATCAAATGGATGTCAAAAGTTGTTTTCTTCATGGTGGTCTCAAAGAAGATATCTATATGAAACCCCCTCCTAGTTTGTTCTCATTGCCTACAGCAACGTATTGTAAGTTGAAGGGGTTTTTGTATGAATTAAAACAAACTTTCTAGAGATTGCGTTTACAAACATCTATATGTTGTCTTCTTCTTGACCTTGCTTTTACAAACATCTGCATATATATGATTCATCTTGATTTCTTCGAAAAACATCTACATGTTGTCTTTTTCTCTTTCTATACGTAGATAATATTATTATTAAATGAACTGATTCTTCACTAATTGCTTGCCTAAAGAAAATACTTAAGGATTCGTTTTGAATGAAAGATCTTAGTACTCTTAGATATTTTCAGGGGTGGAAATTTCTTTATGATTCATTAGTTGTGTTCTTGAACGAGAGCAAATATACTCAAAATTTTATCTTTTTTGCTGGTCTTGAAGATTCTTCCTATGTAGATACTCCATTGAACTTGAATCTAACGTATCATCGTGAAGAGAGAGATCTTCTTCCTGATCAAACTTTGTATCGACAATTAGTTGGGAGCCTAAATTATCCTATTATTACTCTGCCTGACAAATCTTTTGTAGTTCAACAAGTAAGTGAATATATGATAGCTCCTTTCCATTTACATTTGGTTGTTATATGTCACATTTTTTTATATCTATTGGGAACGTCTTCTTGTGGATTTTTCTTTCCTAATAGTTCTTTGATTCAGCGTAATGCATTAAGTGATTTTGATAGGGCTGGACATCTTGATACTTAAATTTCTATCATTGGTTGATTCATGTTTCTTGGAGATCCCTATATATCTTGGAATAATAAGAAGCAAGACTGTGTTTAAAAATCCTCAACAGAATATGAATATCGCGCAATGTCTACTTCTTGCTCATAGAATGTTCAGCTTCGTGACTTACTTGTACAAATAGGATTTTCTCAATCTTATCCAACTCACCTCCATGCTGGCAACAAAAGTTCCATTAAGATTGCTACTAACATAGTTTATCATGAAAGGACCAAACACATGGGAGTTGATTGTCATTTTATTAGAGAAGTTTTAGATAACAGAGTCATTAATATTTACAAGATCTATGGCATAGAAACATCATAAACTTCTGGTAGGCAACTTAATCCTTTTTGATTCACCGACATCAATTTGATGTGGGATGTTAGCATTTTGGAAAGATTCTAATAGTTGTAGATATCTAGGTAACAACTCTAAATATTTGTTTAGTTATGGTTTCGATTGATTTCTATATTAGAAGATATCATGAATGTCACGACCCCAGGGTACCCCCTAGATGTAACATGGCATATAGAACCCCGAAGGACTCCATACAATAAAATTAGCACTCATAACATAAGAAATATAACAATATGTGTAAAGCAATAGTCCAAGTTCAAAACATTTTATAAAACGAAAAGCGGAAGTCTAAACTCTTGTCTCAACATAGCCATCTAATACCATATAATGAAATTGGGCACCCATACATCATGTCCAAAAGGGAAATCCAATAAATAAACTAAAACAATAACTCCGTCCTCGAAGCATGAGGACTTACCAAAGCTCGGGAAATCACGAATTCAACAACTAGCCACGAGACTCGGAAACTTGTCTGTCAGAACATACATTTGCGAAAATGTAGGCAAGAGTTTGCGTTAGTAAAAAAACAATGTACCAGGTATTATAGCCATGCATAAAATAGTTAAAACATGCTAAAAGGGACATTTCATTTCATGACATGCAATTGACCAAGTTAAACATCCTATGAAAGAGTTATAAAACATAAGTCATAAATCATGATCAATGAAAGCTAACTTCTTCTTTAACATCTTTGAACTCATAATTGATATTCCTTCAGTAACCTTAGTTCATTATTACTTATGGGGAATTAGTCTTAACCGACTTGAGACCATGTGAGCTATAACATGAAATCCGGTGTCTACCCCACACCAAAAAGAGGTTGTTTTACTTGCCTAAGGTAGAACATTATATTAAACTTCTAGCTTAAGTGGATCCACTAGCTAATCAACCTATGTGGGTACATAGTGATGGGATAAGGAGATTGCTACTAGACACTCAACCTCTACTACCAGGGAGCTTTCATCTGATGAGATTACTTTGGAAACATGGCCCCTACTATGGGAGAGCTTCCATCTCACTAACAATATCCACTCAGTGCTAAGCATAGATTCCCACTGAATAGTCATTTCTTACTTCATTAATCAGGAAAGGGTGCCTTGGCCTACCGATTCAAGCTAGTTTCATTAAGATAGCTCCTAGTCTTTGATTCTATTAGGTGAGAAAACCTTTCACATCATGCTAGTATGTGTTTTAGTGAGAATAGTGCTTCACAATACATCATGATCACTATTATTGGTGCTTTACTCTCAAAGCACCCTTAATGCATTTGCATAGATTTCATAAACAATGCATAAGTCTATCATTTACCTCCTTGAGGTCAAAATCAAATTTCAATCATCCATTATTAGCAAACATGGGTAAAATATGGATTTCATCATAAATTCATGTAAAACTAGTAACACATGCTCAATTTCATAAAATTCTTCCTTTAAGATTAAAATCCCTCAACATATATTTCATAACTTGAAAACATAAGGATTATATGGGTTCATAGGGGAATTCATCATAAAACTATTGCAATTCATCAAGTCATTCATATAAGATCATAATTAACTCATTTAAATAAATATTAAAGAGAACCCATGATAATAGATGAAAATCGTAACTCAACTGGGGAATTCTACCTTCGAAATAGTGAGATTTAGGAACTCCATGGATGAAACGGATCCATGGATGAAAACTACCATACATTGACTCCAAATGCTAGCATTCAATGGAGAAATTGGAACTTTAGCATGAAACCCTAGGTGAACCCTTCTTCTTCTTCCCTGAGTTTCTAGAGAAAGAATAATTGAGAGGAATTGGTTTTCTTTTGGGAATTTTGAAGAATGAAATAAATGGGGTGAATTTGGGAGTTAAAACACTTATATAGGGTTTCTAAATGTAGGGAAAACGACATAGTATAAGAATTAATTAATTAGGAAAAGACACAACTGACCCTTAAAATAACTGCCAGTAGGTGAACGACGAGACTCCCACTGACAAACCGTGGATGGACCTATGGTTAGTCCTACACACTCGTGGGTGGTGGTCTAGGACTATGTTCATGGGGAATAGAACCACAAGTCTCTTCCACGTATTGTGGTCTGACCAATGGTCCGTTGGTCAGGCCATGGTTTTTGGCTCCTAGACCAATGCTTGGCAGACCAACGATAGACCACACCTACGTTCCATGGTCCCTTCCACGGGACATGGGTGGCCGACTTGGTTAGGCTCCTACAACACCTCGAATGCTGCATTTTTCCCTATTTCGAATATAGGGTGTTACATTATCTCTCACTTGGGACCATTCATCCTCGAATGAGATTCAAAAAGGTTCTTAATGAGTAGGAGAGGAACTAATAACCCAACCTAACAATTACATGCAAACAACCAAAGAGGAACTATCGACTCCAAGCTAGGCCATTCTCAGAACATCATAAGAGGAGTGAACTAACTCTCTCAAACCATTATGCTTGCAATGCACATAAATAAGGAGGAAACATCAACTCCAACTCAACATACTCAAATGCATAAAAAGAAAGTAGGAACTACATATAGCAACCCAATATCCATGAATTCTCAAAAATTCTCATGTTCAAGGAGGAACTACCTTCTCTGTAACACTCCAAAAACTAGTAGGCTAAACTAGAGCTTAGCATAACGGTTAGAGTCGTAAACGTAACTCCCCATACTTAAAAATAAAGGGTTTAGTGTGGGAACGTCAAGGTACGACCCGCAAAGACCAACCATCAAGGACCCAAAAAATATTGCCTTGACAGTGACCCTTGAAGGTAAATTATGCTCTGTAGGTCTACCCACACCATGTGGGTTAGCTAGTAGAGGGGCACCATGAAGGTTGTCTAAGACAATGACCCACGAGACCAGGACCCACTCCCCATGGATCCATGGTTTGTAGGATAGTAGGGCGTGGATGGTATAAATTATTTGTCAACACCATGAATTAATAGCACACCACGTGGGTCCATCCATGGACTGTGGTCGTGGGTGAGGCCTGAAACTGCCTTTTGGCAGATAAGTGTAGGGGCACTTTGGGATTTTCCAGTATTAATTAATCTTAACTGACATCATTTTACTCTAATTTAGACTAAGTATATATTGATCTAAGACCCCTAAAATTATTCATCTTCCTTATAATACCAAATCCTAAAAGAAAGATGCAAACCCTCTTAAAAAAATTCTCTATTTAGAACTTCAAGGAAGAAAAAGAAGGAAGGTGATGCTAGGGTTGAAGAAGCAATATTTTCTACTCAATTTCATTGGATTTTATTTCTAAGGTATAGTAGTTCTTCATCAATGGAATCCCTTCAAAACCCCAATTTCAAGATAGAAATTCCCCAAAATCTAGAGTTTGACTCCAAGTCATGGATTCCTTTCAAAAATGATTCTAATGTTTGAATTACTTTATATTATGATTGAATTGATGATTTATTATGATTTTTATATTGAAATACCAAAGAATCCATGAAATACCCCTTGTTCCCAAATTATGATCTTGTGATGTAAATTGTGAGTGAAAGAAAGATATTATGAGATTACGCTTGTAGTAATTGAACTACTTCAATTATGTGATTATCCATGTCTAATGTAGTAGAATCCTTGATGTGTTGATGAAATATGAGCCTTGGTCCTTGAAAGGGAAAATTATGATATAATACATGAATTATGAAATTAAGTATATGCTTCAAGAACAAATTGAGAGTAAAGCGAATATGATAATGATATAGTTGTTGTAATATTGAAAGTTTATTCTCATATACACACTTATGCATGAATATGATATGATGTGAGAGGTTTTCTATCTATATGATGGTTAAAAGATTTTTCACCTACTGAATCTATATGTAGACATGGACGGTGAAAGGTTCTTCTCACACATGATCTAATGAGATATAGTATGAGTTGTGTTGGATTGAGTGTCAAGACATTCTTCCATTATTATGAACTTAAGTCAAGACTTAATATGAACTCAATGGGAATTAATGCTTAGTGCCGAGTGGATATTGATATTAGATGGAAGCCCTCACGTTAGTAGAGGCCGGGTTTCTAGAAGTCATCTCTTGAGATGGATGCCCTCACTTTAGTAGAGGCCGGGTATCTAGTAGCAATCTCCTTATCCCATAAACTACGTGCCCTCGTAGGATTACTTAGCTAAATGGATCCACCTAAGCTAAGAGAATGGTTCTACCTTCTACCTTAGGCAAGTAGGACAACCCCTTTTAGACGTGGGGTAGACGCTGAATTCCATGGTAAGCTCATATGGTCTATGTCAGTTAAGGCTTATTCCACAACTACAATATGAGTTATGAACTATGGTTACTCAAAAAGCTTTACTTAGCATGGGTGGGATTATGGTGTCTTATTTATGCATTGCACAAGTATGCTTTGAGGGAGATTATTGTAGGTTCTTTTATGTTACGATGATCCATATGTTGACTATGCTTATGACTTATGATTTTCCTCTATATTTTCAAGGTGATGTTCAAAATTACTAAATTTCATGCATTCAACTAAAATGTCCCTTTCAGCATGTTTCCAATGTTTTTATGCATTGCTATCATATTTAGTGCATTTTTGTACTAAGACATGATTTTCCTACCTTTTTTCTAAGTGTAGGGTCCGGTTGTCAAGGTGCTAATCATTGTGGCTAAGACGCTTGGATTGCTTTTCTCCTAGCTATTGGTGAGTCCTCAAGATACGAGGATGGATCTTATCTTTTATTAGTCATTTCTTGTATTTCCTTTTCGGATAAGGTTGTATGGGTTGTGTCCCGATTTGATTCAAGTATTGTAATAGATGGCTATTATAAGACAACTCTAGACTTTAGCTTTCCTTTATGAAAATTTTGGACTTGAAAATGCATTTTTACTCCTTTTGTTCTAATACTTTATGTTATGATATACGAAGTGGCTTACATGGGGCCTCTTGGGGTTTTACGTGCCATGTTACATCTAAGGGGTACCCTGGGTTGTGACAAAGTTGGTAATCAGAGCACAAGGTTTAGAATGATTTTAGGATGATATCTCATAAGCAACGTCTAGTAGAGTCTTGTTCATGAGTATGAAGTGCACGATACTTATGAACGAGAGGCTATAAGATGTTTAGGAAATTTCACTTCTTTAATTACTCTTAAGTCGTGCCTTATAGTTTAACTATATAAAGTCCCTCTCCTAATCCTTCTTTTGTGTCTTCAGGATATGAATACACGAAGGACTAACGCTAAATGAATGAACGGTGACAATGTTAATGAAGAAGCTCTTCAAGCTAATCAAGCTTCGATTGATCCTCAGCTATGTCAAATGTGGAGGTTAGGTCGGCTTTTTAAATGTTGGCCTAAGCTTTGATGACTCAAGCTCAAGCGGTGACGGCTTAGGCCAATAGTGATGTTGTGACGCATGTGAATCATAATGTGAATTAAACTGCTTCAAGGGTTAAGGATTTTACAATAATGAACCCTCCCATATTTTATGTCTCCAAAGTGGAAGAGGATCCCCAAAGGTTTATCGATGAGATTTATAAATTTGATGCTAATATGGGGGATATCTTCGGAAGAGAAGGTGGAGTTAGCTGCCTACCAACTAAAAGATGTTTCTCAAGTACGGTATGATCTGTGGAAGAGGGGAAGACCCATAAAAGTCGGACCGGTTGAATTGGAAACGTTCAAATCAACATTTCTTGGTAGATTCCTTCCTCGAGAGTTGAGGGAATCTAAGGTTGTGGAATTCATAAACATTCATCAAGGAAGTATGAGCGTGAAGGAGTATGCCATGAAGTTCACTCAATTTCCCAAGTATGCTTCGGCTATGTTGGCAAATTCGAAGGATGAGATTAGTAGGTTTTTAATGGGTGTATCCAACTTGGTAGTAAAAGAATCTCGTACGGCAATACTCCATCATGATATGGATATCTCACGTCTTATGGTGTATTGCCAAAAAATTAAGGACGAGAAACTCAAGGAAAATAATGGAGAGGTAAAAAGAGATAGGACGGGTGATGGAAACTTCTCCAATGCTAGGTCCGATGGGAAAGGTTGACAAAGGTTTAAACAAAGGTTTTCCAACCCAGGTTCCTCTAGTGCTCCAAAGGTCAACTAGGATAAGGTTTCTAACCCTAAACTTCAAGGAGGTAATAGTTGTGGTTCTTTTGTGGCTAGGCTTAATTGTGCAAAATGTGGAAGAAGGCATGATGGCAAGTGCCTTGTTGGTACCGATGTGTGTTTTAGATGTGGGAAGATTGGCAATAAGATGGGAGATTGTCCGCTATTCACAGCCAGGGGTAGAGAAGGTAAACAATCTCCTCCAAGTGGTTCAAACTCTAATTCCCCAAAGCAAAACAACTTTTATGGTCTTTAATCCCGAGGTGACCAAGAGAGCTCCCCAAATGTGGTGACTGGTATGTTAAAAGTCTTTCTTATTGATGTCTATGCCTTGTTAGATCCCGGTACTACTATGTCCTTTGTGACACCCTATGTAGCCATGATGTTTGATATACTCCCCAAAGTTATAGTAGAATTGTTTTTGGTCTCTACCCCGGTTGGTGACTCGGTGGTGGCTAAGAGAGTCTATAGGGAATGTCCCATTTTCTTATCCCATAGAGTTACTTTTGTGGATTTGGTAGAGTTAGACATGTTATACTTTGATGTGATTTTGGGTATGGATTGGTTGCATGCATGTTAAGCCTCTATCGATTGTAGGACTTAGGTAGTTAGGTTCCAATTTCCAAATGATCCTATCTTAGAGTGGAAGGGGGGAAATTCTATCCCTAAAGGTTAATTTGTCTCTTGTCTTAAAGCTAGGAAGATGATCTCTAAATGGTGTATTTACCATCTTGTTAGGGTGATGGATGTTGAGTCTGAAACCACCATCTCTAGAGTCGGTTCTGGTAGTGAATGAGTTTCCAGAAGTTTTTCACAATAATTTACCCAGTATTCCTCCCGAGTAGGAAATAGATTTTGGTATTGAACTTGTACCAGATATGTAACCTATATCTATCCCTCTCTATATAATGGCTTCGGCCGAGTTGAAACATCAACTATAGGATTTGCTAGGTAAGGGTTTTATCCGACCGAGTATCTCTTCATGGGATGCTCTAGTGTTGATTGTTAGAAAGAAGGATGGGCCTCTTAAAATGTGCATCTATTATCGTCAGTTGAATAAAGTGACCATCAAGAATAAGTATCCACTTCTGAGAATTGATGACTTGTTTGACCAACTTCAAGGAGCTAGTTATTTCTCTAAGATTAACCTTGATTCGGGTTATCACCAATTGAGGGTGAGAGGGGATGATATTCCAAAGACAGACTTTCAAACACGGTATGGTCACTATGAGTTTGCGGTGATGTCATTTAGGTTGACTAATGCTTTGGCGTCATTCATGGACTTGATGAATAGAGTGTTTAGGCAATACCTAGACATGTTTGTGATTGTGTTTATCGATGCTATCATGATCTATCCAAGGAGTGAGAATGAACATGTGGACTATTTAAGAATTGTGTTCCAAGTTCTTAAAGACCAACAACTTTTTGCAAAGTTTAGCAAGTGTGAATTTTGGTTAAGGTCTGTAGCTTTTCTTGGTCATATTGTGTCAAGTGAGGGTATTGAGGTTGAACCTAAGAAGATGGATGCGGTCAAAAGTTGGCCTAAATCTCTAACTTCTTCCGACATTAGAAGCTTTTTGGGTTTTACCAATTACTATAGGAGGTTTGTTGAGCGGTTATATTCCATTGCTTATCTGTTGACGGCTTTGACTCAAAAGAGAGCTAAGTTTGTTTGGTCGGAAGCTTGTGAGAAAAATTTCCCAGAATTGAAGGATAGACTTACTTCTGCTCTGGTGTTGACCTTACCATAGGGTACTGATGGTTTTGTTGTCTATTGTGATGCCTTTAGAATTGGGTTGGGATGTGTGCTTATGCAAAATGGTAAGGTGATTGCCTATGCTTCAAGGCAACTTAAATTCCATGAGAAGAATTATCCTACCCATGATTTTGAAATAGCAGCGGTTGTGTTTGCCTTAAAGATATGGAGGCATTTTTTGTATGGGGTCCATGTGGATGTTTTCACCGATCACAAAAGTATTCAATATGTGTTTCATAAAAAGGACTTTAATCTTCGCCAACGAAGGTGGTTAGAGTTATTAAAAGATTATGATATGAGTGTCCTTTATCACCCCAGCAAGGCTTATATGGTAGTGAATGCTTTTAGTAGGTTGTTGATGGGTAGTGTGGCTCATGTAGATGATGAAAAGAAAGAGTTTGTTCGGGATGTGCATAGGTTGGACTGACTAGGTGTTCAACTAGTGTATTCCGGCAAGAGTGGTGTCGTGGTCCATCATAATTCTGAATCGTCCTTTGTAATGGATGTGAAGTCTAAAAGAAGTGTAGATCCTATCTTGGTAGAGTTAAAAGATCTAGTACTCAAAAAGTCAGTTGAGGCTTTCTCCCAAGCGGGAGATGGGGTATTAAGGTATCAAGGTAGGTTATGTGTTCCAAATGTTGACGGCTTGAGAGAGAAAATTTTAGAATAAGCCCATAATTCTCGATATTCTATTCATTCGGGAGCCACCAAGATGTAACGTGACCTACAGGAAGGCTATTGGTTGAATGGGATGAAAAAGGACATCGCAGAATTTGTGGACAAATGTCCTAATTGTCAATAAGTTAAGGTTGAGCACCAAAGGCCGGGAGGCTTGTCACAAGATATTTCTATTCCTACTTGGAAGTGGGAAGATGTGAACATGTATTTTATAGTAGGCTTGCCACGTACTCGGCGACAACATGGTTCGATATGGGTAATAGTGGACCGAATGACCAATTCCTCTCATTTCATTCCCATCAAGGTGTCCTACTCAGCGGAAGAATATGCTAAATTATTTTTGAAAGAGATAGTAAGGTTACATGGAGTTCCCTTGTCTATCATTTCAGATCGAGGTCCCCAATTTACTTCACAATTTTGGAAGTCCTTCCAAAAAGGGCTAGTTACTAAGGTGTAGCTTAGCATATGTTTTCACCCTCAAACGGATGGTTAAGTAGAACGCACCATTCAGCTATAGAGGACATGTTGAGGTCTTGCGTGATAGATTTTAAAGGCAATTGGAATGACCATATGTCGTTAGTTTAGTTTTCTTTTAATAACTGTTATCATTCGAGTATAGACATGGCTCCCTACGAGGCTCTCTATGGTAGGAGATGTAGGTATCCTATAGGATGGTTTGAAGTAGGGGATTTTCTTTCCTAGGCCCGAAATTGGTGTATAAGGCCATTGAGAAGTTTTGGATTATGAGAGAGAGGTTGAGAACGGCCTAAAGTCGGCAAAAGTCCTATGTCGATGTTAGAAGGAGAGATCTAGAATTTGATGTTGATGATTGGGTTATTTTGAAAATCTCGCCTATGAAGGGTGTTATGAGGTTTGGAAAGAAGGAAAACTTAATCCTCGGTTTGTGGGTCCTTATGAGATTTAGAGGTGTGTGGGCAAAGTTGCATATGAGTTAGACTTGTCGAATGAGTTGGCATTCGTGCATCCGGTGTTCCATGTCTCAGTGTTTAAGAAATGTATTGGGGATCCATCAACCATAGTCCCCTTAGAGGGTTTAGAGATTAAGGATAATCTTGCTTATGAAGAGGTACTGGTTGAGATTCTAGACCGGCGAGTCAAGAGGTTGAGAAACAAGGAAGTTGCCTCCGTGAAGGTATTATGGAGGAATTATCTACTTGGGGGTGCTACTTGGTAGGCCGAGGCCGATATTAAATCCCGATATCCTCATCTCTTTCCTTCTATTCCTATTCAAGCTTGAGGTAAGTAGTTCCTCTAGATTTTTCTTGTTTTGGAGGTCATATGTGATTTATGTGGTCCCATGATTTCCTTATGTTATGCATGTTTTTGATAAATTCCTGTTTAGTAAGAAAATGAGTTTTCATGATATATGTTCCTCATGTTGTTGTGCATGTAGTATGAGTTGCCTATTCGACTTCATGAGACGAAATGATGAACATGCTTTAGTATGCTTTTGAGAGTCAAATGCATATTGGCTCCATGATGTTGAGCATGCTTTGTTTTAAGAAAGTAGTTCCTCCTATGAATATTGTGACAACCGGAAACAAGTAGGCTAAGCTAGGACTTTACGTGAGGGTTCTAGAGCTTGACGTGGGGGTTAGAGTCTTAGATATTACTCCATGTATTTAAATAAAGGGTTGAGGGTTTGAACATCAAGGTACAACTCCCCAAGGACCAACCAAGGGTCGTTGAGGAGGACCCTAACAGGCTGCCAAAACAGTGAACCTACGGCTGGACCCACTCCCCGTAGGATGGTCCAAGCCCCGTAGGTGGGTGATTCGTAGGTGGCCAACAAGTTCTGGTCACCAACCCATGCCCCACCAGTACGGGTTGTGGGTAAGTCCATGCCCCGTAGGTGGGTGGTCGTGGATGGTGGCCTGGAGACTATTTTAAGGAGTAAATTAGGTGCTCCTTGGGGTTTTTCCCATTTTAAGTGGGATTTATTTAGGTCATTATAAGTTAGTTTAGGTCACCTATATAAAGCCTTTAGACCCTTAATTAGGTCATTCCAAATCATTTTCTCAACTCACCAAAAAGAAACATGATTCCCTCTAAAAAATCCTCTCTCTAGAAAGAAGAAGAAGAAGAAGAAGAAGAGGAGGGTCAAGCTAGGTCAAGACTCCATGGTTTCAAGCTTGCTGTGATTTGTATCCAAGGTATGATGGCTTATTAATTCATGGATTCCTTCCATCCATAAAGCCCCCATGATTACCCCCATTTGTGAAGATAAATCCCTAATTCTAGTTAGGGTTCCTTCATATATTGTGGGCATTGTTGTATGTGGATCCAATTGAGTGGATATAGGTTGTTTGTGATTTTTTGTGATGTAATTATATCTTTTAGTATGATAATGCATGTATTTATGATTA
This sequence comes from Solanum tuberosum, assembly GCF_000226075.1. NCBI lineage: Eukaryota > Viridiplantae > Streptophyta > Magnoliopsida > Solanales > Solanaceae > Solanum > Solanum tuberosum. Next base: position 222,397 of record NW_006239179.1, on the reverse strand, counting down.
ACCTAAGATTCTAGGGTGAAATTTATATAGTTTAATTTTATGCCATGAAAGAGGAAATTGAGGACTTAGATGTGACCTTCTAAGATTGATGAATTTCTTTATGAATTACTTTAGATTAGAATACCTAGATATTAATTACCTAAAAGTTAAAGCTTGTAGACATTAATTGATTAGATTAGGGCTTATGAGATGAATCATGACTAGTAGTGTTGAGATTAAGCCTATATGATGATATATGACTAGAATTGCTTAAGAAGGAAGCATGTGGTTAGATTGTCTTGAGAATAAATCATATGTGATGACCATGTGAGGTATTGCTTGAGAATAAATCTAGCAATATAAATGATGAGTTCTAGGGTTTTTGAAAGTAAAGCTAATATGATGAATTAAGTATGTTAATGCCCTAAGAGGGAAATTGACATGATGGTGGTAGACTAATAGATAGAAATGTTGTGGAAGGACTTTACCCATCTAATGTGCCTCATGAATGTTTGAATGCATAAAGAGATTGAATCAGATGAGTTAGAGAGATATCAATGTGATGCCTAAAAGTAAGTTTTGAACCTTAAGGAAGTGAAGTATAAAATTATGCTTGTAGTAATTGAACTACTTGAATTATAATTATATCCATGTCTATTGTAGTCATTCTATATGTGTTGATTTGACACGAGCTTTGACCTTGAAAGGGCAACATATGATATTATGCATGTTTTTTGAAGTTTAGTACATGCTTTAAGAACACTTTGAGTGTAAAGTGAATATACTCATGATCTAGTTGTGTGTTGTTGAAAGGTTATTCTCATATACACACTTATGTATGAATATGATATGATGTGAGAGGTTCTCTCTATATAATGATTCTAAGGTTGAAAGCCTAGTCTCACCTATTGAATCTATATATAGACATGAACGGTGAAAGGTTATTCTCACGCATGATCTAATGAGCTATAGTATGAGTTATGATAGATTGATTGTCAAGACATTCTTCCATAAATATGTACTTAAGTCAAGACTTATTTTGAACTCAATGGGAATTATGCTTAGCACCGAGTGGATATTGAATATGAGATAGAAGCTTATACGCTAGTTGAGTTTAGATTCTCAATGAAAGCTCTTACACTAGTTGAGTTTGGCTTTCCGAATCTGTTCCTCTTACACTAGTTGAGTCTGGGTTCCCAAAGTATGTATATCATGAGATGGAGACCTTCTACCTTAGTTGTGTCTGGGTTTTAGTAGCAATCTCCTTATCCCATAAACTATGTGCCCTCATAGGTTACTTAGCTATTGGATCAACCTAACCTAAGAGTATGGTTCTAACATCGGCAGGTAAAGCAACCCCTTTTCGGTGTAAGGTAGACACCGGATTCCATGTTAAGCTCTCACAATAAGAATATGAATTATGAACTATGGTTACTTAAGAAGATTTTCTTTGTATGGGTGAGAGTATGGGATCTTATTTATTCATTGCACAAGTATGCTTTGACGGTATCTATGGTATGTTCCTTTTATGTTATGATGATCTATGTAATGATTATGGTTATGATCTATGCTTACTTTGGAATGTAGCTTGAAAGGCCTTACCAATGCATGGGTGACTAAAGGTGAGTATTTTGTTGTTATTGATAAGTAAGTTAAGGATGATATCAAAAGGTGATAAGTATGAATGAGAACCTAAAGTAACTTTCTTAACATGGGTGGGATTATGGGGTCTTATCCATGTATTGCACAAGCTTGCCTTGAGGTGACTTATGAAGAGTTCATTTTACTTTATGTTGATCTAAATGCATTAACTATGCCTATGACAATGATGTTACCTAGCTATTATGGTCACAAGTTATGATTATTGTTTATTATGCTATAGCCTATGTGTTATGATGATGTATCTTATGCGTATGACTTATGTTATTGTGTTTTATACATGTCTTATGTTGACTGGTTCCTCTTATAGGCTTATGTTGATGATTTATGCTAGCCATCATATTTATTATATTATTGTAATAACGCATACTTTTTCCTACATTCTTGTCAAATGTAGGGTTCGGCGATATTGGCTTCTATCTTCGTGGCTAGGTTCATGGTAGATTAAGAAGAGAAGATTTGGAGAGTCCTCATAGCATTGAGGACTTGATCACCACTTTTCTTTTTATGTCTTTTTTAATGTTTAGATTGTATATGGGTTGTGTCCCTAACTCTGTTCAAGTATTAGATGGTTTGAGACAAGTGTAATAGACTTCCGCTTTTCTTTTATAAAAGACTTCGATTGTAGTGAAAAATGTTTTAAATTTCCATACTTTTCTATTATCATATGTTATGATATGCTAAGGGCTTGTTATTTGCTGGAGAGAAGGAAGTCTCTGATCAAATTTTTGAAGGTCAGGATAGTCTTAGAGATCAATGTTTCGCAGACCCCTTCAGGGTCTAATACGCCATGTTACATCTAGGGGGTACCCCTAGGTCATGACAAACTTGGTATTCAGAGCACAAGGTTTAGAATGGTTCTAGGATATCTCAAACCACATCTAGTAGAGTCTTGTTCATAAATGAGAAGCTTTCCAAATTTATGAATAGGAGGCTATTTGATGTTTTGGAAACTTTACTTCTTCATTCTCTTAGTCGTGTTATAGAGTTTAACTCTATTAGGTCTTGTTCCTAATTCGTGCCCGATAGTTTTAAGGATATGACTACTTCAAAGGCTAACGTTACAAGGATGAGGAAGACAATCTAGATTAAGAAGTTCCTCCACAAGCTCCAATCGACCTTTTGGAAGAGAAAGTAACAAATGAGAAGCTTAGGTTTGGTTTACAACCATTCAATCAGGCTGGGATAGGAGCTCCTGAATTTTATTGGTCAAGGATGGTGGAAAATCCTCAAGAGTTTATAGAAGAGGTCTCTAGTGTGTTAGACTTTGTGGGAATGAATCTAGTAGAGAAGGCAGAGTTGGCTTCTTGTCAACTCAAAGGGGTTGCAAAAATATGGTATGATCGACAGAAGGAGAGTAGACCGGTAGGAATGGGTCCCATAGAGTGTGAACTATTAACGAGTGCTTTTATGGATACGTTCTTCCCTTTAGAGATGAGAGAAGCTTTAGTGCTTGAATTCACTAACCTTAGACAAGGTGATATGAGTGTTATGGAATATGCATGGAGGTTCACCCAATTGTGTAAGTATGTTCCAATTTTAGTGACCGATCCTAGGTCGGGAATGAGTAAGTTTATGTCGAGAGTGTTTGATTTAGTAGAAAAAGAATGCCGTATGGCCATGCTCGATCATGATATGAATATTTCTCGCCTTATGATTTATGCTTATCAAATTGATAAAGAGAAACTTGAACAAAGATTGAGGGAGAATAAGAGATTTAGGGTTGATGATGACAATTCTCCTCTTGAAAGGTTCTCTGGGCAACGTTCCTCAAATATGCCTAAATTCAACCAAGATAGGGTGCTTAACACTAGACCTCAAGGAATTAGTAGTGAGTCATTATAGCCTGCTTGTGCTAGGTGTGATAGTAGACATGTGGGTTAATTCCTGGTGGGTTCTAATATTTGTTTTAGTTGTGGTGAGTTGGGCCACAAGATAAGACATTGCCCTAAATTTGCTAGGAATGAAGGGGATAGTAATTGTAGGTCTCAACCCAACCCATCAACTGGTCCTATTAGTTTCGATGGGAGTGCTCCAAAGAATAATAGGTTTTATGCTCTCCTAGCTAGAGGTGGACAAGAGTGTCCTCCGAATGCTGCTCTCGGTATGTGTTTTATGCTTATTTAGATTCTGGTGTAGCTTGTGTTTTGTTACTTGGTAGACTTGGTATGATAGACTTTGATGTTGTCTTTGATTTGAATGGGTTGCATTTGGGTTATGTTATTTGATGGTAAAACCCGACTTAGTCATGATGAGTTTGGGGTATGTGGAGAGATTTGATGAATAGGGTGTTTAAGTAATGCCTAGATGTGTAGAGTGAGTAGAATCCTTTAAAAGGGTAGTAGTGTAATTCACTATTGTTTAGAATCATCTTGTGTGATAGATGTGAAAACTTAGTGAGGACTTTCTCCGACCTTAGAGTTGAAAGATACGATGCTTAGAAGAGTCTGTATAGGCTTACTCTCAAGGGGGAGATAATGTGTTTAGATAGAAATATCGTTGAGTTTTCTTAATGTTCATGATCTAGGTTGGCTTGAAATTCTCACCTTCAGAGGTATAGTGAGTTTAGGAAGTTTAGTCCCGGTTTTGTATGCTCCTATGTGATCTTGAATGGTGTTGGTAAAGTTGCTTGTGAACTAGAGTTGTTTCATGAGTGGTACATGTGTATCCAGTTTTCCATGTCTCTTGGATATAGCAGGGTGTTGGATATCCGACATTCATAAATCCCTTAAGAAGAGTTGGGGGGTTAATCAGAACCTCCCTAATTTAGACATTCCGATAGGGATCTTAGACCGGCAAGTTAAGAAATAAAAGAGAGCAAGGAAGTTGTTCCCGTGAAAGTGTTAAGGAGTGGTCTTCTAGTGAGGCTTTTAGGTGAGGGTGCCTAGGGAGGCCAAGGGCCAATGAGATATCCCGATGTCCTCATCCCTTTTCCTTTTATTCCTCCTTTTGTTGTGAGATGATAAGTTCCTCTTAGTCGTAATATGTTTTGGAGTCATGTGTGTTTTAGATGTTTCCATGATTCCCTTATGAGGTGCATGTTCATGAAAACTTTTGTTTTGAAAGAAAATTAAGTTGCACGATTAATTTTCCTCATGTTGTAATGCATTTAGTATGAGTTGCATATTTGACTTCATGAGATGAATAAATGAGCATGCCTTAGTTAGGAGTTGAGATATTTCTCCTTGAATAAATGCTTTTTGAGAGTAAATTGCATATGAGCTCCACGAGAGTGTGTTGAGCATCATTTAGCTTGGAGGTGGTAGTTCCTCCTTGAATATGAGTAGATGTTGAATTTCATGCATTTTGGGTTGTTAGATATAGTTCCTACTTGTTTGTGATACATTGCTCATGTTGAGTTGAAGTTGATGTTTTCTCTTTATTTATGTGCATTTAGATCAGTTTCATGCATAATGAATTTCTAGTCTAGAGTTATGACCTTAAGAAACTTGCCTAGAGTGTCATTCGAGCACGAATGTTCCCAAGGGGAGATATTGTGACACTTGGAATCTAGTAGGCTAAGCTAGGGCTTTGCTTGAGGTTTCTAGAACTTGACGTGGGGGTTAGAGTAAAAGATATAACTCCCTGTACTTAAAATAGGGGGTTGAGGGTTAGAACGTCAAGGTACAACTCCACAAGGACCAACCAAGGGTCCTTGAGGAGGACCCTAGCAGGCTACAACAAGTGTGGACCTACGGCTGGAATCCATCCCTGTATGTGGGTGATCCATATGTGGACAACAAGTTCCAGTCACCAACCGACGCCCCACCAGTAGTTGTTGTGGGTCTGGCCACGCCCCATAGGTGGGTGGTCATGGATGGTGGCCGGGAGACGGTTTTAAAGAGTAAATTAAGGGCTCTTTCGGGTTTTCATGTTTTAAGTGGGATTAAGTAGGGTCGTTTTAAGTTAGTTTAGTTCACCTATATAAAGCCTTTAGACCCTTAATTAAGTCATTCCAAATCATTCTCTCAACTCACCAAAAAGACACCCAATTACCTCTAAAAAATCCTCTCTAGAAAAAAGAAAGAGAAGAAGAAGAGGGTCAAGCTAGGTTAAGACTCCATTGTTTCAAACTTTCTAGGCTATGTATCCAAAGTATGATGGCTTATTCATTCATGGATTCCTTCCATCCATGAAGCCCCTATGATTACCCCCATTTGTGAAGATTATGTCACGCCCCAAACTCGAGAGGCGCAACTGGCTCCTAATGCCAAAACTCAGGCCCGAGCCGACCCTGCTGAACCATTTGCTACTAGCGCATGGCAGCCACACGCAATCAAGAAATCAAACAAGTATATCTCGGCTTAAAACTAAGCCATCGGCCGGCAAGGCCCCTGTCAACTGATCTATAAAAGAAACAGCTACTCCCAGGAGATCATATAAATAAATAGCCAACTAGCACAGAAGTCCTGATTGGGCCGTCAAGGCCACCATGATCTCTATACCAAAACTAAAAGCATGTATATAACAAGACAATGCATCACACAACTAACAAGCTTCAGCAAACCAACAAACTAGGCCAACATGGCCATAACGTAGTTGTAAACCCCACACACTAGTCTGCAAGCCTCTAAGAGAATTAACGATTGGCGGGACAGAGCCCCAGCCTACCTATAAAAATATATACAACAAAATCTAACAAACCTCCAAATACTGGCAGCTCCGAAGGAAAGGGGCTAGCCAACCGGATATAAGTCAATCCTGCTGCTGAGGAGGTCTACTCAGTCGTCTGTCAGGACCTGTATGCATGAATGCAGTGCCCCCAAGGCAATGGGGCGTCAGTAAAAATAATGTACAGAGTATGAAAGGAAATAGAC
>NW_006239179.1:214060-215266 GCF_000226075.1 Solanum tuberosum | reverse complement strand
GAAAGTTGTTCCTTATGTCCTAAGCTTCGCAAACACTATATATACACAGCTGGTACGCACCTATAAACAGTTTATAATTAATCTTATATCGGCAGATTTGCCATATTTCCCCAACTTGTCGAAACGTCCGTAGAAATTCATAAAAACAATCATAAAAGAGTCCCGAGATGATTACCTTAGTTAACCAAGTTAAAACCTTGAAGAAACACCAATAATTACAAATTTATATCTTCAAAAACCAGCTCCAAACGCAGCAAATAGAAGGGAAAAACGATTGCCATGTGTAGGGATTACGTTTCTAGTCACGGGGGCAATGTTTAATGGTAGAAATTGTCAAAACTAACCTTCATTATGCTAGGACTTCATAGAAACCCTTTCCTAAGCTTTCTCCCTGGTTTTTGAACTGAAATGAATTATTTCCATGGCTAAAAACGTTAAATAGCTGACATACCATATTTCTTTACCCGACCCGGATTCTGCCCTGGCAGTCCCTAGTAAAACCCTCATAACTTTTTACTCGGATGTCCGTTTGATACGGGATTTTGTGCGTTGCACACTAGACTCGTAGGCCTTCGATTTAATGGGTAATAGGACTTCTAACTCTTTATATATTGGGAGAAAACATCCAATACATTTGACCAATATTTCAAAGAAATTTTTAAAAAGGACTTATGATAACTTTCGCCAACTTTTATTTTGCCACTTACTTAACTTCAAAACTTGAGATAAAACATTTGAACACTTAAAATATGACATACCACATCCTTCTTAATTTATTACCCACCCTCCTTGTCTTTCCCATGGAGATACGAGTAATTTTAGACGTTTCGGAAAGTCGGGGTGTTACATTCTTCCCCCCTTAGAAATATTCGTCCTCGAATGAAAAATCTAAGTCACGCGGTTCATTTCTTAGGAGTTTCCAAAATTTAGGCAGGTATCTTTTGTAAATGTCACTATCCAATAACCTGAAATGCAAAATTTCTAACCTAGGCGTCTCATATGATGACATAAATAGCTAAGCACTATAGCTCCACCATAACAGTGCGAGCAGATATACAACAACAACCATAATAATAATAAGCAATAGTACATATAATTTATTTATTTTAGATAGGTATCTTACCTTACTGCCCTAATGTAAACTGATATGCCATCACCCTGGGGTATGAAACAAGTGAGGATATTTGGACCTCATGCCATCCTCAG